>NW_027117470.1:112289-291678 GCF_038497645.1 Lipomyces chichibuensis | reverse complement strand
AAGACCTACTGCCGAGAGCAGAAGGCCCTTCACAGTATTTGCATGCGTGTCAAGGGAAACAAGAGTGCCAAGAAAGAGGATGTAGTAGTCGCCTACGGCGACGGTCGGTTTGGGTCGACAATGGTCGGAAAAAGAGCTGCGCCGGTTAAGAAGTTGCGCAAGCATCTTCGCCGGTACGTTACCGTCGTGCCAGTCGACGAGTATCGGACGAGTCGACTCTGCTCCAAGCACAATGAGCAGCACATAGAGAGGACGGGTCTCGGGGAGCAAGCGGATGAGGGTGGGGGGACCAGTCAGAGAGCGCCAGACCTAATTCACATCCACGCCCAACGTGATGCCAATGGCGCCAAGGGACCATCTCTTCATTCTGTATTATACTGCAACAAGTGTCATACAGTTTGGAACAGAGATGTGAACGCGGCTCGCAACATTGCGTGGATATTTTGGTGGATGCGGGTCTATAGCGGTGGGCGACCGCCGAGGTTCGGCGGACGTTGACCGTCGTTGTCATTGTCATTGTCGTTGTCGTTGCTGGCAGTGGTTCAAGGAAGCTGCTTGCAACTGTTATTCGGTGGTCTAGGGTTATCCCACTTGCGGGACTAACCTGGATGCACCATAGTTACTTTTTAGCTACGGTAAACGGTTTTATTTATATCCCCTCAAAAGAAATAAAATATATATTTCCAGCAGCAGAAAGGTATGGCTTGTGAGACATGAAATTATGCGGATGCTTATGTAAGTGGATTAAGCAGAAATCATGTCCCTAAATGTCATGTGTTTCAGTGGGTTTGTCTGCTACCGAATGTCTAACACTGCTCCAATGCAAGTAATATTAGAGATTATTAAATCATACACATACAAATTTTTATCATGAATTACGCATCTCAGTCACTATACATTTTTAGACACTACACATATCTACTCGGTGTCGACCACAGCGCGAATGCAGTCACCCGACTTCATGGCGCTGAAAGCCGAGTTAATCTCTGTAAGCGGGAAACGGTGGGTGATGAACTCATCGACTTTGATCTTGTTCTGCAGATAATCCTCAACGAGGCTAGGAAGCTGAGTTCGGCCCTTCACGCCACCAAAAGCGCATCCCCTCCAGACGCGACCCGTGACGAGCTGGAATGGACGAGTCGAGATCTCTTGCCCAGCAGCGGCGACACCAATGATAATGCACTCACCCCAGCCCTTGTGGCAGGACTCGAGTGCAGCACGCATAACCTGGACATTACCAGTGCAGTCGAATGTGTATTCGCAGCCTCCATCTGTCATGGCGATGAGTTCATCAGTGATGGGTCTCGAAAGTTTGGTCGGGTTAACGAAGTCAGTTGCGCCGAACTTCCTCGCCCACTCCTCCTTTGAGTCATTGACATCGACAACAATGATCTTGCCAGCCTTCTTCTGAGCCGCACCTTGGATGACGGAGAGGCCGACACAGCCAGCACCGAAGATAGCCACGTTGTCACCAGACTGGATCTTGGCAGTGATAGTCGCCGCACCGTATCCAGTAGTGATACCACAGCCGAGAAGGCAGGTGCGATCCATAGGAGCCTGGGCGTTGACGGCGACGACGGAGATATCAGCTACAACTGTGTATTGTGAGAAGGTGGAGGTGCCCATGAAGTGGAGAATATCCTTGCCACGAGCACGGAAGCGCGTGGTTCCATCTGGCATAAGTCCCTGGCCCTGCGTAGCACGGATCTTTCCGCACAAGTTGGTCTTGCCAGACTTGCAGAATTTGCATTCACGGCACTCTGGAGTGTAAAGCGCAACAACATGGTCGCCGACCTTAACTGAGGTGACGTTCTCACCGACGGACTCGACAATACCAGCACCCTCATGTCCAAGAATTACTGGAAAAGCACCCTCCGGGTCTTTGCCAGAAAGCGTGTACGCATCTGTGTGGCAAACTCCGGTGTAGTAGATCTTGATACGGACCTCGTGGGCTCGTGGAGGAAGAACCTCTACGTCCTCAACAGAGAGTTCCTCTCCTATCCCAATCAATTAGACAATCCAACACAGTAATAATAAGAATGGATCCGTTTTGTTAAATATTTACGAATCGACTATGAGAAATTGCGTCAATCGACAACCTCGTGGGCCGGGTTGTCGCCGACACATAAAATTACAAATACCAAGAAAACGTAAACAGATAAGACGACAAATCACACATACCGGGACCCCACGCAATAGCAGCCTTGCAGGTAATTGTTTTGCCTTCTGTGGACATTGGGATTATGGTAAAGTTATGAGATTGACAAGTCAGACAACTTCAGAATGCAGTGGTTGGAGGGTAGTCTATATGTATTAGTTATCATATACAGTGGTCCATGTAAACGTTTTTCGTTGGCTGGCAGTCCCTTACCCTAACCCGGAGTAGATTCGAGTCCGATCATGCCTCGGGCGCATAGAGTTTAATTTAAATTAGCAGCAAAATTTGGGATTCGAGGTCCTTGAGTTCTAATTCGGAAGTTGTGCTTTGGGGAATTTGTATTTTACGAGTCAAACCGTGTTGAGGTTCGTGTGAAATATTTTGTACAGGATACGCCTCAGCAAGGAATTTCATTCCGTTTCGGGACCTATTTTCCCGAAAATTAGAGCTGTTTCGGCATTATTACTCACACCAGGACCGCTTAACCTGATAGTTATTTGAAAACTGGGTCTTGCTAGATATCGTGTAACTGACCGTTTTACATGGAGTAAAGTAAATTGTCAAGTTGTCGTTAAAGACCCTTGGTTGCTTGGGCCGAAACATTAAGTGTATAGTACAGCACTTTGGTTGCCTGCGGCGCCAACGTTCGTTTCACTTAAACTGCTAGAAGGAGGTCCCGCTGTGATATTGTCAACCAACTGTTCAACTTGGCAGGTCATTAGAGTATCATTGCCAATTCTACGTATGCTCAAAATACTAAGTTGATTTCAATTAACTGATTGCGTGATGTCGCGCCGCCAAACGCGTGGAGAATATATTGAGACCGTATGTTGGCGGTAGTCACTAATTTTGGACTAACCATGCTGATTGAATGTTAGGAGTCGGGTAATCGGATATCAAGAAAAGCGGTCATTCTTGGATCTCAGCACATTCTCTTAGGCGGCCGTTCCACAATATTACCTGAATGTGTAGTGCGTGGTGATCTTCACCGTCCGTCAAGTGCATCGTCCACGGGGACTGCCGTAGCGTCCATCAATATCGGACGATACAGTTTTCTGGAAAAGGGAGTAGTGATTAAGCCACCATTCAAATTTTACAAAGGGTTAGTTACTATCTACCATATCTACGAACGCAACGCTAACACCACCAAGGTCATTAGTGTATTATCCCCTGAAAATCGGAAATTTTGTCTCGATTGGAGCCAATAGCATTATTGAAGCAGCCACCATTGGTTCATACGTTAACATCGGCTCCAACTGTGTGGTTGGGAAATTTGCTATAATAAAGGATTGCGTTCTAGTGCTTGATGGCACGGTCATACCATCTACTGCTTGCATTCCCCCATTTGCTGTTGTCGCGGGAAATCCAGCAATTGTTGTCGACGAGTTACCAGAATCATCAGCTGAAGTATTTGAGAGACGGGCCAGACAGATTCATGCGTTACATGGAACAACGTTAACATCCACGAGGATAGCAGAAGTGAAACAATCTGTTTTTGATGATGATGGTGATGAAGAATTCGATCTCTCGCACGATTTTATGATAAACAGTTAGGTTCAATTGCATGTCAATGGAGTTTGGAGCTATTGGTCAATTTGAATTATTGTGCACTAAAGATCTTTGTGTATTTGCTGCATTGCATTTAAATATTTTCAAACCTGAGCCAGAAAACAACACGATTAGGATATTTCCCACCAACTGAATTAAAAGTATATAGTAGGTTAGGTTGCCTTGTGGTATATACCGAATACATTCACTCTAAGGGGACAGATTGTCAGATAACCCAAACTCGGCCTTTTGCTGCCTACTTGCCTAGGCAACCAAAAGAAAAACAAAAAATTGCAGGATCACAAAACTCCCAAACGCGTAGCAACTTAAGCTTGCAGGTGGACTTACGTTACAGATTAAGTTTGAACCTTAAATATTCCACAATACTCGAATACGACTCAAAACTTATCATTTTCTAGACAAATTAATATTTGGATTTGCAGTTTAGCACTCTCTGGTAGTTAGCCATACTATTAGGCATCTTAAGTCTCAGCAGTCTCAGCGTAAATAAGTTTGTCCTTGTATATTGTGTATGACACGTATTTGGAAGAGCGTTTGATGTTGAGAGACCTTATTTATTGTGTTGTATGGAGCCTCACCAAAAGTAAATATTTACGCGCCTTGAGAACTTTACCCTGAACCAAGGACAATCTCTGCGAGAAACGAGCCTCCAATATTAGGAATTACGGGAATTATTTGGCCCACTCGCTTAGTCTGATACTAAACTAAATTAAGCAAATACTAGTCTATTTGCTGTATTCAGCTACCACGGCATGAGGATTGGCTCGCTTCCAAGCAGTTGACATTTGACAACTCTATATTTTGAACAACAAAGGTAGCAGAGCCAAACCATGGCGGTGGAAGTAAGTATACGTCGATATGCTTATTATATTGTAATTATGATCTTCTAACCAGTTGTATTGCTAGAGCGAATTGCGGACTGTTCAAGTCCAACCCGCCTTCTTTGCAGAAAAGGCACAACCTTACGGTCTTAGTATTTTCAATCGTGCAGTCCATTTTGTTACCTACACTAGGACTGTTATGGAATCTAGAAAGATCCTGCCGAATATTGATGACTTCCTTCCAAGGGTTATGCTGGGTGGTCCATTGGTTCAATCAGATTTTGAGAGGCTTGTAGCGGACATTGATTTACTGAGGAGATCTTCATCCAGGGTTCTGGGACAGAATAGTCAGGATTTGGTTTTTGCGCTTTTATCATTCATCTTACATTATAAGGCACAGGTTAGACTGAGCTTATTGCATTGTACAAGTCACAGAGACTAACATTCTATACACTGCAGACCTCCTCGCCTATCTTCAAGAAAGTAGCAACCCGAATCCTCGAGAATTGTATCACGTTCACCAAATGTATAGTACAAAATATTGATGATCCGTCAGTCATCAAGCATCTACATAACTGCGCAGAGGCCTCTATTATCCTTGAGGACGCGAAGTGTGGTATTTATATTGCTAATACCTACTACAACTGCGGTATCAGTCTGTGGCGGACATCTCGCAAGGCCGATGCGGTTTCAATGTGGCGAACGTCAGTTGAGCTGCATAGACACTTCTTAAGCTCTGAAGACTTCCCAACGCTTTTAAAGAAGCTTGAAAGGCTGGCAATTGCAGACATTGAATTAAAGAACTTCATGGAAGCGTCGACTACTTTGTCAGAGGCAATTTCAATAGCTGTGCAAGAAGTTGCAGACAATCTTACCGTTGTAACATCTGTCGCATCACTTAGTGTGATAGCGTCAAAATTCCCGGAAATCGATCGACTTTTAACGATGTACGTCAATGTCAGTGTGCGATGCTGTGAGAATAGCAGATTCGCATTCCGTTTTGACCTGGAGGTAGCATGCGAGGGTATCATACTTGAATGGATCTTGCGAATATTAGTGGCATCTCGAAAAGTCGCGACACATCGACTAATCGAAGCCCTCATTGGCCTACTCTATGAGATTTACGGAGATCGCTATCCGATACGATATGCCAGGTATTTCTTTCTAAACTGTCTTCAAATTGCTGATTGGCTCCGTTGCTAATACGTGCTGTCGTTTAGGGCGGTGGTCTCTGTGCTACCTTTGGCGGTGGAAAATAATAACAAGGAACAAGCTCTAAAGACAGCGGAAAATGTTGTAAAACGACTTCAAGAAAGAGTACGCATTTAATTGGCAAGGCGGAATGCCGAGAAGTTTACTAAGCCATTTAGGATTATCAGGAGGACACCGGGCTCGCTAAGTATGCCGAGGATTTGACAGCATCCTGTTCGTTATACATCTCAATTTTAGAATATCAACTACAAGTACCGAATTCTGTCGTAATAAGCTACTCAGTCAAGCTATGGCAGGAGCTGACCGAAAGGCCAAATCTGGAAGACATTATCGTTGACAGAGATATATTATTGTCCAATCTGCGTATGTGTGTGTTTGCAGCCAGCCATGTGAATTAGTTTCGCTAACAATTTCTTAGAGATGCTGAGCGATTTTTTAAATCTAAGAGGGAACGTTAAATCTCAGATTCTTATTTTACAGTGCCTTCAGAAAATAGTTGATGGAGCCAGCCCTCAACTATATTTGCAATGTAACATAGCGTTAGCAAAAGCTTACTTAGGACTAGGATATTCGGGGAGAGCCGCAGAGTATCTAAAGCTATCCCAGAAGGTGTCGAAGAGTTCTGACATGTCTGCTGACGATGTTACAATGCTATATTTAGCTGAAATAGAGTATCTCGTCTCTGTTGGGAATTTTGAAAGAGCTCAAGAAAAGATTGCGATCATTGGAAAGAATTACAAGCAGCAAGACGAAGATTTTACTGACGTTGGATCTGAATCTGAGAAGGTCCCCAACATATCCACATCCAAACCTGATATATTGGCTGCCATGCACTATACGATCTCGCTGTTGTTAATGGAATATGTAAGTTGTTTCAGAACTCGCTGTATATTACATCTGCTTATCCCTATTTATTTGGTAGGGCTGCCACAACGAAGCATTATCCTACGCTAAGGCTTCGATTAAAGCATACAATAGCTTAATCTTTCAAAAGAGTCGTCGCCTCAGTGGAAAAGAGCGGGCATCTGTAGAGCTCGATTATTCGCTTCCAGATATGTGGTCGTGTGCATTGGTAAGTTGGCACTGCCGCCAATCTAGAGTTATTGCTAATGTGTCTTTAGTGTCTTGTAAGGTCACACGCACAGGTCGCTATGATATATGATCATCAAGGTCTGGTGCGAGAGACGGAGTTCTACCTTGTAGAAGCTCTAAAGCTCAGTCAATCTCTACGCCGGCACACTTCGCCATCATATTACCAGATCGCTCTCGGAGATTTTTACAGCCGCAGTGGAAACCTAACGAAGGCAAAGGATTTGTTATCGGCGGCAATCAGGGACGATACTCTTGTCGAGAACCATATGCATAAGACCCAATTAGAAACGGCGCTCTCGAAATACTTTCAAGAAAGCAGTGCTGAAGAGCAGGAATATGAGAGATATGCAGCAGCTGAAAGTACACTATTAGCTGCCATTGCTAGTCCACAGAAATCACGTAATAGTGAAGCCTTGGAAGACATGCTATCACAGCTGACAATTACCACCACAAAAAAGTCTAAATTAAAAGCGAAACCAAGAGATGAATTCTTTTATATCAACCGAATACGAGCAACAATACTAAGACTGAAGTCCCGCTATTTTGTCTGTCACGAAGAGTGGCAAGAAGCGGAGGCCGTGCTACAAGATTCTGCTTTATTGAGTACTGTTCCGAGGGACCGTGCATTGCAGAATATGGCAGAATCACATCTCCACTTCATATTTGCCGGGTCGCTACTACAAAGTGACCCAGTTTTCACCGTTCTTCAAGACTCGGCTATATCTATCCCAAATGTTAGCAAAACTACTGGCAAAGGTACGAAGGACTCTTCATCGTCAACTGCCATATCTGGAGCTCAAACGAGAGGAAGAAAGATCAAGTCTTCGACGTCGTCTTTGAGTGCCACCAAAAAGGATCTCGCTGATGTACAAAAGATCTTGGGTAGAGCTCGTCAGCTTGTCTTGGAAAGTTATTTTGTCGCATCAAAAATATGCTCGGCTTATGAGAAACAAACAATATCAAATCACCTTGGCCAAGTCCTTCTATTGCAGTCGGCTATTGGATCCATGAAAGACGACGCATACTGTCCTGCAGCAAACTACTTCTTCGGTCAGTATAGAACATTGGACGACATTACTAGGGATGTCTTGATTAACTTGCTTACAGAGCTTTCTAAAGGTCTTTCCCTCGTCAAAGACGTTTCCGCAGCCGATCAAACTTCGTTTCCGGCAGATGATATTTTCGACAGCAATTTTTCTCATTCTAAGGTGCTCGACCTTAACGCTTTCCAAAAGGAATATGTCGATATCATTCCACACCGCTGGGCTGCCGTCTCTATAAGTTTGCTTGAAGATTCTGAGCACCTGATCGTATCTAGGTTCCAAGCCAATGAAAGTCCTTTTCTATTGAGACTACCTCTCAATCGCCATTGCAGCCGCGATGCGGACGAGGACTCCTTCTCATTTAGCGATGCGCTCTCCGAAATGCAAAATATCATTTCAAAAAGCAACGAGACTGCTCAGGCATCTCGCAGCATTCTGAATGGTGCCAAAGCTCAGAAGCAGCAATGGTGGGCCGAACGCCGATCATTAGATATGAATTTGAAGGAACTGCTAGCCAACATGGAGTACTCTTGGCTTGGTGGCTTTAAAGGCATACTTAGCGGTAATATACGAAATAGGGACCTCCTCAGCAAATTCAGCTCTTCTTTTATCATGATATTGAAAAAACATTTGCCAACGCGCAGAACGTTACGAACGCGACAAGGGTCGAGATTAAAGACTCCAGAAGTAAAGATCGACCCGAGAGTGTTCGAACTATTTATTAGTCTAGGAGATCCTGCCGAGACTGACAATACAGAGATGCTTGAGGATCTCATATACTTTGTTCTAGATATTTTGCAGTTTCACGGCGAGTGCAATGCATATGATGAGCTGGATATGGATCAAGTGAGTGCAACCCCTGCAATCGTCCTTATCTAAATACTGATACTTCGGCAGATAGTAGTCGATATTCAAGAGATTTTACGGTCATATTATGAATCCTTGGAAGACGATGATGATAAGGTGGAACATATAGTACTGATACTTGACAAGACAGTTCATATGTTTCCGTGGGAATCTTTACCGTGTTTAAGGGGCCTATCCATATCGCGACTGCCTTCACTATCTTCACTTCGGAGTATTCTTCAGAACTATCGAGGTCAGAAAATTAATGTTGAGAAGGGCGCATACATTCTGAACCCCAGCACGGATCTTGTCAATACTCAGAATCTGTTTCAGAGCCAGTTCGACAGGTATGCTCATATACTGGTAGTCGATTGTGTATATAGTGCTAAGCATGTGTTAGTTTTGATGGATGGAGTGGTATAGTGGCCCGGTCTCCATCTGAAGCAGAATTTAGGTCAATCCTAAGCTCGAATGATATAGTATTGTATGCTTTAAAACTCGCTTCAACTTTGATATCATTTTGCTAATTTGGTAGATACTTTGGACACGGTGGAGGAGAGCAGTATATACGCCCATCTCAGATCAAAAGTCTCGACAAATGTGCGGCAACATTCTTGCTCGGATGTAGCTCTGGTGCCTTACACAGTTCTGGTACCTTTGAGCCATGGGGTACTCCGATGAACTACCTTATTGCTGGATGCCCCCTACTTGTCGCCAATTTATGGGATGTCACAGATAAAGATATAGATAAATTCTCTCATGAAATGTTTCAATTATGGGGCTTATATGACTTGGCAAGCAGAGTGACGACGAAAAAAGTTACAGCAGAAACATATACTATTGGAGATGCGATGGCTAAAGCCCGAGATATCTGTAATTTGAAGTATTTGAATGGAGCGGCCCCGGTGTTATATGGAATCCCGCTGGATTTAATGAACAAGATATGAGTGACGCGGAGTATGAGTTTCGTTTTGAGCCGTAATGGTATGTTTGACCATCATACACCGCGTGAATTTAATTTTTGTAATTGCACTTGCATTTGTGAAAATAAACATATATATATTAATCTGTTCTGGGCCATGTAGAGTGCAGCTTCTGCTATGCAGATTATAATGCCAATATCATCAACGAAAGGAATACGCTCTATCTTCAAGTCCCGAGGTCTCGACCAAGCCACATCTCAAAACCTTAAGTTTCAGGAGACGGGCAGTGGGCGTCCGTGCTGCCTTCGCCAGATCGCGCCACGAAAGCCGCCACATCAGCGCCGCTCGAAACGGTCGAATCTTGCATGGTAAACTCCGTTAAGTATGCTGATTGTGCATTGAAATTTGGTGATTCCTGTGGGTAGAAAATTGAACGGGCACGCGCTGATTTTGTTCTGCAATTAGTTTCATATTAGAGAGGTGCAATGTTAGCTGCAGCCATCGTTGTATTGGGATTGGCGTGCCTTGTCGGTTTCAGTTTGTTCACCGGCTCGCCGTTATCCAACGTCCCTGGACCGGCAATTACTGCATTCACGGATATATGGATCCTGATCAATACATACTTTGAAAGACGTAATCGATATATTCATGAATTGCACCAGAAATACGGGCCACTTGTGCGATTGAGTCCGCATGAAGTTTCAGTATCTGATCCTGGCAGTATTAAGCATATTTATATTAACAACTTTGACAAATCGAAGTTCTACTTTTTGTTCGATAATTATGGTGTGACTAATGCGTTCTCTGCAATTGAGAAGAAAGTACATGCTCCAAAACGACGTGTCATACACCAACTTTATTCCAAGACTGCAGTGTCTGTACCTGGCGTGGAAGAATCTATTCGTGAAAGGCTTGACCGCGCAGCGTACCATTTCGAACAATCGCATAAGGAAAACAAAGCGATTGATATTTTGCAGCTCTTTAGATCTATTGCAATGGATGTTGTTACGGCATTTCAATTTGGGGCAGATCATGGTACGGATTTTATTAGGAATTCTTTGGAACGTGACTTGATTCTCGGAAAATATAAAGTGCAGACGCGATTTTGGTTTATAGGACCGTATCTCCCTTCTTTGGCGAAGTACATTCTTCCAAAGTCATTTGTGGAATCCCTTAGGTTTACAGATCAGTGGAATTTGGATAACATGCTGAGATCGGGATTTCCACCGGACTCCGCCGCGAAAAAGCTGATTGACGGCGGATTTTCTGAGATGGAAGCCGCAAGTGAGATCGCAGATCATGTTGTTGCTGGACATGAGACCACTGCTGTTGCGTTGACCTACTTGTGTTGGCACCTTGCTAAGCATCCAGAAATCCAGGAGAGACTGAAAGCCGAGATTAGAGCCGCTAGTGGGCCATCAGATGGACAGAGCCCAAGTTCCGTACTGCCGGCATTCAAAGACCTTGATAGATTACCGTACCTTGCAGCAGTACTTCAAGAGACGCTACGATTGTACGCCCCCATCCCAGCAAGCGAGCCTCGCGCTGTTCCTCCCGGCGGCATGTGGTACAGTCCGTCGTCATCCGAGTACGGGTCGAATGAATTGCGGTATTTTATTCCTGGTGGAGTAGTGATCTCGATGCAGCCCTGGACGCTTCACCGCGATCCATCAGTTTTCCCTCACCCGGAGACGTTTGATCCTGAGCGATGGATTAAGTCTGATTCTGAAACACTGCACAAGATGAACAAATCGTTTATGGCATTTGGTGCCGGTATTCGGATGTGTGTTGGAATGAAGTCAGTTATCAATTCGCATGTTTATAATTATCCAATACTAAGGACATCTAGCCTCGCCACGGCAGACTTAAAATTCATTACGGCCTTTATTTTCTCGAAATATACGGTAATGCTCGGAGCCGAGACCACAGATGACAGCGTAAGTATCTGATTCTAATCTCATATCAACTTAGACTGACATTAACGGAATAAGATGTACATGATCGATCGGTACAGTACGAGGCCTAAGGCAAATGCTTGCTACATAGAGTTCAAAGAACGTTGAATATTTTATATTAGACACGAGGAACGATTGGTTTAGATGTATATATTAATGACAAAATGATACATATTTGGATTGGTGACAATTCGCCGTAGTCTGGAACGTGATTAGTCGACCGG
This sequence comes from Lipomyces chichibuensis, assembly GCF_038497645.1. Taxonomy (NCBI): domain Eukaryota; kingdom Fungi; phylum Ascomycota; class Lipomycetes; order Lipomycetales; family Lipomycetaceae; genus Lipomyces; species Lipomyces chichibuensis. The sequence goes on along the minus strand of NW_027117470.1, from coordinate 279,835 downwards.
TAAGCTGCTATACTTCTGCCTAACTGTTGCGTTATCGATTCGTATTTCATACGAGTGCCAGGCCTGTGCCATGGCCATCACTATCCTACTAGGTTGTATACTTAAAAAATGGCGGGGCAAACTAACTATATGACTGAATCTATACGATGCACGAATGTCCGAGTCTATTGATTCTTCTGGTCTAACAAAAGTCACATTATTATAGTCTGTGCTTGTATTGTCTAATTAAAACTAACAAAGTTCTGGCAAGAGAGTGCATTTGCCCATAACTATGGTGATTCGTTAGTCGTCTTCGGTACCTATACCATTGACATTCAGAGGGGGTTTGTAAACTCACAAGTTTATAAATATAAATATAGCAGCCGTGTTAGGAACTACGAAATGTCCTAAACGTATGCTAATTATCTAAAGGTTGCGTTGGTATTTATATCTACCGGGGCATCTCTGAGGCCAATGGCTTTGAGGCGAATGATCAGTACTCAGGTCACACAATTATATTATTGGAATTCAAAAATGACACATATATACATATTAATCAACCCTATCCCCTATGTACAGCCTTAGCCTCCATAAATGCATCAAGAAATATCTAGTAGTCGCGTTTTCAACCACAAAAATGGATCTCGGCCATGAAGAAATATCGCCTATCCCGTCAGTTTTTCGAACAATATCAGTCAAGCACTCACGAACAACCGAAGACGTTTCGAAACCGCATAGTTGATTAACGAAGTAACGGATCACTGGAATATTGTGATTTTCATTGTAGAAGAATTCGGAGTCTTTTAAATTCCCTTTGGCATCGGTAAGAGATGACCAAGATAATTCCGCAATCACAATCCCCTCTTTATTGGCCTTGTTTTCGTCAATGTAAAATCCACGTACTCCACTTAACCGTAAATTTTTCGCAGAAATCTCGAGTCGACGTCGTAGCCTCCGTTCAATTAATGAAGCCATGTCTGGGGCCCTGCCCGTTTTCTCGGATGGCACACCAGCTATGCTCCGTATATAGTTTAGGTGCTTCCAGTTCGACTGACGAACGTGCTCTCGCTTCAGAATATGATAGGTTGCTCCACCTACTATATCTTTCTTAGATTCTGGTTCCAACGGAAGATACACATAATCTATGTCACCATCTTTTCTGTCGCTGACCACAGATTCATAAGCAGCAGATAATGCCCCGCTAGCATCCTTGAAGAGCTTAAATACTGTGAGTTCTTGCAACAGGTTTGATGGGAGCTTCACACGCCAGTTTGCGCAGAGACGTGATTTGCTTGCAAGTATAGCCACTGCAAATGATCTGTCAGCACTATGCAATGTAGCGAACTACACTAAGATATACCGTATGGATTGTTTTGCATTCGTCTAGAAAAATCTGGAAGGTCGGGGAAATTTGATGGCTTCGTCTGACTTCGCCGAGTAGAAAGCCATTTCTCTGGTCTCGTGAGGAGAATAGAACGGTCTAATTGAAAGTCGTCGTTGTCGTATCTACTTGGCCGTCGCGGTGACCGGTTCTCTACTGCCTTGGACTGACGCTCACTACCCTCTTGAATGTCATTATGCAGTTGCTCTATAATCTTGTCGTGCTCCCTCGTGGTAGAAGTACTGAGAAGAACCTTCGACAGATCAGTGTCGCTTTCCCCAGTAGCTATTGTGATAGATTCTTCATCTGTCAGTGGGTTGCTGCTGAGATTACTCCTGCGCTTCGTTGTTCTCTGTCGTGGCGCGACTGTTTTAGTTCTATCATATATGACTTGAGAATCACTTGGCGAACCCAATTGATCTTCAACAGGCTTAGATGCATTCGTCGGTTTTCGGTCTGCCCTGCTTAACAAGCCCTGATTAACATCTGCTGTGACTGTGGTCCCATCTTGACTTCCACGCACAGTATCATCTAATAAGATACGCCTTGCTGTAGCATCAAACTGTCGCATTCTTTTCGTTGCGGTAGCATCGGCCGCGGTCGTTAGTGATTTCCCCGTTTCGTCATAGACTAATGAGATAGTAGAAGAAAAATTTCGCATTTGAGGCTCAATTTTGCAGATATTTCCAATTTCAATACCGCTCCGGGCACAAACAATAAAGCATTGAACTCCATTCCCTCTCCTGTAATTGGATAGGCAACTAAGCGAACGAATCGAAGACAAGAACTTTGGCAACACTCGCGCTTGTCCAGAGAGCGTAGAACGCCGTCCAAAGGTCACCGCATTCTTGCTATAATAGCTCATCGTACATTATGCTCATTTCGCGTCGCGTATACCTAATGATACGACACAGTGGTAACGTCACGATACAATTATGCTGATTTGCGAATGACCGGGGTGAACGGCCAAGGTAACAACTACACAGCCACCTCAAGGGTTTCCGATGGTGCAGGAACAGCCACTCTAATAGTGGCGGTGTATGTATGATCTCTTACACCTGGGTGAACCAAAATTAGTTTATGGAAATCCACCCTCAGACTTATTAGTTCGGTATATATTTCAATTCCAGTGGAGATTTCCCACCTGAGTTATTACTTGATTGATTGAACGTCCCAACGCAGATCAGTTATTAGATCGATACCAAAACATGGTTGATTCTATTACGCGGCAACAGCTAAGTCAGATCGCCAAATTCTCGGCCTTACACCCGCGACCTGAGGGCCACAAGTATGCATATGGCACAGCTGGATTTAGATTGCTCGGATCGCTTCTAGACTCGGTCGTCTTTAGAGTAGGACTTCTGGCTGCGTTGCGTTCGCGCAAGCTGGATGGGGAAACCATCGGCGTCATGATCACCGCGTCGCATAATCCGCCTGATGACAATGGTGTCAAGTTGATTGACCCCCAAGGTGAAATGCTCGAGGTATGACGCATTTGCGATGTTGGCACATTGAAGTGGAGTCCGACAGGAACCGGGCTGATGAAGTAGGCTTCGTGGGAAACATACGCCACTAAGTTCGCCAACGCGGAGACCGACGATGAATTAACGAAAGAGTACTTAGCAGTTGCTGAAGCTTTAAAGATCAATTTAGACTGTCCTTCAAATGTCATCTTTGCGCGCGATACACGTGCTTCTGGGCCAGCTCTGGTTGCTGCTTTGAAGGACGGATTGCAGGCAGCCGGGGCCGACTTCGCGGATTACAGAATTCTTACCACTCCGCAACTTCATTATATTGTGAAATGCATCAATACTAGAAAGACCCCTGCTCCTTATGGAGATCCAAGTGAGCAGGGTTACTTTGACAAGCTGGCTACAGCCTTTAAAATCGTGACAAAAGGGAAAGCAAAGCCACCGGTTGTCACGGTTGACGCAGCAAATGGTGTGGGAGGCCCAAAACTCAAGGAATTGGCAAGGTGTATCGGCTCGGACTATCTTGATATTAATGTTGTGAAAGACGAAATCGACGCGGTAGAGAGACTCAACTTTCAGTGCGGCGCTGACTTTGTAAAAACTCAGCAGAAGCTTCCTGTGGGTCTCGAGCCTGCTCCATTCGAGCTATACGCATCCTTGGATGGCGACGCTGATCGAATTGTGTTTTATTACGTAGATGAAGCGAATAAGTTCCATCTTCTTGACGGTGACAAGATAGCATCTTTGGCTGCTATGTTTATTCGTGATTTAATAGCGGTTTCAGGAGTAGACATGCAAGTCGGGGTGGTGCAGACTGCGTATGCGAACGGAAGCTCATCAAAATATTTAACGGACATTTTGAAAGTTCCTATTACTGTCACCCCGACCGGTGTCAAGCATCTGCACCACGCGGCCCAGTTGTTCGATGTTGGGGTTTATTTTGAAGCCAATGGCCATGGTACGGTTCTGTTCTCCAACAGTGCTATGAAGGCGCTTGAATCTTTTGAAGCTCAAAACCCAGGTCAACAAGATGCAGTCACAACGCTGCTCTCCCTCGCAGCTTTGATCAATCAGACAGTCGGCGATGCTCTGTCGGATCTACTCCTTGTTATTGCGATCTTGAGTCACAAAGCATGGGGTCCCAATGAATGGAACCTTGCGTATACGGATCTTCCTAACCGGCTTGTTCGGGTCGTCGTCAACGATCGGACGGCGTTTAAGACTGAAGACGCGGAGCGGAGATTGGTTGAGCCGAAAGGGTTGCAGGCCCGTATTGATGCACTCGTCAAGAAATATAAGTCTGGCCGCAGTTTTGTTCGTGCCAGCGGTACAGAGGACGCGGTAAGAGTGTACGCTGAAGCTGCAACGAGGTTGGAAGCCGATGAACTGGCAGTCAAGGTGTCAGACTCGTTGAAGGGATTATGAAATCTTGTTGTGACGTCAGAGTTAGCGTATGTCTTTCGCGATGGAATCCAAGCTAACTGCGAAAGTTCTTATGTACTATTGCGATGAGTTGTTTCTATTGTAAAAACTTGCAATTAGACATGCATGTAGTGGCAGACATGATCCATCAATTGCCGATAATTCAGATGTCGCTGGAATAAGTACGCTATCATAGACAACAAATATAAGTTCGGCCCCAGAATTCAGTGTCAGATTGTCCTCAAGAGCTAGCTTCTTTCGTGCTATGATTGCTCGGAGTCGTTGCCAGACTTGTTTTCTACTACAGGTCAGGGTTTAGCGGACTGTTATGCCGACTGTCGGGGACTATTGCCGGGGACACTATTGCGGACCGTTTGGGCTAGTTCATAGAACGCTTACATTTTAGTGACGACATCTATCAACTTGAGTCGAGAACATGTGATCTTCTTGCCATATTATAGTCGTGCACACGCGCAACTAGTTTAAAATGTAAACTCGTTGAACCTTCTTACAGCAGGTCATCCTTATTGAAGCATGGTCCCCCACGGGGTTCTGGGGCCATAGCGATATTTAAAGTTTATAGGCTGGAGGTGGGGGGTGGGGGGATCTGAACATCTTAAGTTCGACAATTTCCGTTGGGACAAATATACTATGGGTTACATCAAACTAAAGGAGCGCATGTTCTGGCCTCGAAGCTGATGAGACTGGTCGGCCGACCTTCTTCCACTTTTCCTCTTAGCTCGTCGTTGCTCCTCCGTGGTGTCACCAATACTCACGTCTTGCAGTTCCTATTCGTGCTGAGGCTCAAGACTTGGGTTCTCAAGGTTAGTGTCGACTATCGTGTCTATTCGCACTCAAATTCGACATTCGAGTGTCGCCGCCTTAGTCTGATCATTGTTGACCTTGTGGCCAGACGTGCTAATGGTCATATATATCTATAGGTCGCCTGCCTTCAGTACTTTGTCTAATTTTTGCAATGTCACACACTTACATGGTCTGGGTTATTGCCGGCCCGGCAGGTTGCGGCAAGACCACTGTCGCGGAGTTCCTCTCCAATGAATTGGATGCGCCATATGTCGAGGGTGACAGCCTTCACTCACCTGAGAATATCCACAAGATGTCCGTCGGCATCGCCCTCACAGATGAGGACCGAGAGCCTTGGTTGCGAAAAATCGTGCCAGAGACAATTCATGCCATCAAGGCTCGGGGTAAGCCTGAAGAGCCCCGTTATGGCGTCGTGACCTGCTCGGCTCTGAAAAAGAAATACAGAGACGCGATTCGACTGTCGGCTAGAGAGTTGAGAGAACGATATGGTCTGTCTGTTGGCGTCCGATTTTTGTTCATGTCGATAGATGAGGAGGTATTGCTGAAGCGTGTCCGTGGCCGTGAGGGTCACTACATGAAGGTAATGCGTTACTTAACCACAACAGTTCTGTGGGCAAATGCAACTAACGATGGGTGTAGGAATCTATGGTCGCCAGCCAAGTTAGAATTCTGGAATTGCCCACATTGTCGGAGATTGACTCGGTGTTTTTGGATGTCACTGGCAAAATGCCGGAGGAGGTCAACAAGCTTGCAAAGACCGCTGTGCTTTCCCTGCCGTAGTTGATTGTTTATATTATTAGAGTTTGGTTTGATTAGTTAGACAATTGTTTTGGGAAGATATTTGTGCAGAATCCATTTTAGTACTAGTATAGAATGACCACCTATGAGAGCTATCAGAGCTGAATTTAGTTCAATGCATCCAATTTCCAAAGAAGTACAATAAATATTGGCGGTGTCTTCAGTCTCACCTAGCCAGACGAAGGCATCACCTTCACAAGTGTTCACGGCAGAGATTTTAAGCCGACAGACTGTAATATGCGTTTGCATTTTAGTCTGCGCTATAATTTACACGCGACATGTTCACATTATGATTTCCATAGGGTTGGATACGATTACGGTACCGTCAAGATTTACTATTATTCGTAAAGTTAATCGCAAAATTAAGAACCTAATCGTAAAGTAATCGTATAGTCTCAAAAAAATCGTATAGTAGATCGTTACAGTAATCGTATTCCTAATTAGGTATGGCCTAAAAAAATTTACCCTGACAACGCGTGGAACGCGGCTGTCTGTTAAATATACTACGAAAGAACTCTTGGATCTGTTAGTTATCATTTGCCGCTCGATTGACAACTTGTTATTGCTGAGAAGCCCAGCTTCGAGTCCCGCATGCTCTCAAAGTTGGGCCCCGAAAAGCTTAGCGATCCGATATTGACAACTACTTTGGCGAGGAGACAGTAGCTGTCGACGCTATTGAACAGGGATGGCTGCCAAGGTGTGGAGGGCCCTACAAAGATGAATATCCGAGAATGGCAGGAGCGCCAGAGACTATCTTGCAATTCCAGCCGCTGAAGTAACCGTTGAGAGATTATTTAGTGGCGGAAGAGGACTGCTAGGGTTAAGACGGCATTCAATGGAAGCTTACTTTACTTGCAGACCACTATTCAACTGCAACTGAATTGCAAATTTGTGGTTTTTTTTTGTTCAATTTTATTTGTTTGTCCTCTACGTGTGCATTTAAGGGCAGATAATGAAGTCACGTGCATGACTATACAATTTTTTGTGAGTAACCAACCTCAACGCTCGTAATGTTCATCGTAAAGTTTCACATGGACTCGTATAGTAATCGTATTTGACTTTACGAATACGAATAACGATTAATCGCAAATCGTATCCACCCCTAGATTTCCACTACATATCTTGCAATATGTTCCTCTATATACTTTAGTAATTTTAAAAAAGAAATTCGAAAAACAAGACGGGGCCGAGCTGGGAATTGAACCCAGGACCACTCGCAATCTTCAGAAGAAGCACCCAAAGCGAGTATCATACTACTAGACCACACGGCCGTACCATTTCTGAAAAGACCTTTTAACGTTCTGGGTTTGGAAGATTGTAACCCTAGCCCGGATCAGTTATCAATACTTTATCAACACTGAGTCCAAACTCCCGATACCATACGTTAGCTTCATTGATCGAAGAATTTTGAAGTATTAGATGTGGCGACTGCTAAACGATTAGATCTGCGCCTCTAATAGTCTAAATTTAATTTGTACTATTTTGTTTTTATGTGATTGCAAATTAAGTTGGGCACTAGAGAAGTTCTGAAACCGATAGAAAGCCAGCTTCTGCGTAAGTGTGTTTTTGATATTAATTATATCATTACTATCGAGGATGGGGGGGAGCCACCTTTACATGCGTACACCGATAGTCTACATTCCTTAACATCCTCATGAGGGATAGATATTCCCGAAAAACATACACAGTTCTCAGCCTCTGCAGAACAGCAGAAGCTTCAATTAATAACAATCCAACATCAACTGCACTCTCCAGTCTCAGAGTAGTTTGTGGGAGGACAATTGACTAGGAATGGATTGGGAAAGGTCCGGACGTTTGCATGATGAAAGCCAATTGCGAATTGCATCAATGGTGTTGTGCTCAGGCAGTGAATTTATCATGAAATATATTGAAGTATTTGTTACCAATCTGGTATTCCATCTTCTTCCCAATATCTGCTTTAGCAGTTACGAACGTTCTCGTGGTTTAATACGAATGGTAAAGGCCGTGTGTTCACGCCACCAAACCCATTACTTCGGGTTCCCGGGGTTGAGCTGAACAATATATGTCCTAAATGACTGTTGCGTATAGATATAAACGCGCTGGCAAACTTAAGCGTCCAATGAAATGACGGTATTTTACTTAATGCTCCACATGGACTTATCAGTGGAGGACAACAGTATTATAAGGGCGAAGTTCGCATTCACCTTGCACGGTATCACTATGAGTAACAGCTGTATGGGCTGGGTGACCGGTGCTGGTGGCCCTAGTGTCTAGCAGACAGCGCCGAGGCAGACAACCGGCGACGGTCCCGTAGACATTTCTTCCTAAATATATATCCGACGCAAATCTTCCTCTGCTCATTTGACGTAGCAATTGACTGCATATATAATATTGGCAAAATGGTTGAAACTATTGGTTGGACTATTCCGCAGTGGCTCGAGGCCCAGCGCGCTAGTTCGTCCGAGGAGGGCCTTGCTCGTATTATCGCTCAGGTCGCGACTTTCAGCAAGGATGATGTTGCGTTCATTACTATCGCCTCAGAAGACTTGTTAAAGACCCAGTGGGAGCAGCTGCAGGCGATTCCTAAGGCTAAGGTTTGTATATATTTGTAATGGGACTTGTTTTACTTGCGCTAATGTCTCAGGAACTGCCACTGTATGGTGTTCCGTTCGCTCCGAAGGACAATATCAATGTCGCCGGTTTCCCGACCACTGTTGCCTGCCCTGCGTTCAAGTACAATCCTACCGAAGACGCCGTCATAATTCAGATGCTCAAGGCTGCAGGTGCCATCCCAATATGCAAGACCAATCTCGACCAGTTTGCGACTGGTCTCGTTGGTACTCGTTCACCATATGGTGCGGTTTCGTCCGCATTCAATTCAGAGTACTGTTCCGGTGGTTCGTCTTCTGGTTCTTCGAATGTTGTCGCCCGTGGTCTCGCGCCTTTCTCTCTCGGAACCGACACTGCTGGTTCAGGCCGTGTACCAGCTATGCACAACAATTTGATCGGTCTCAAGCCTTCTCGTGGAGCATTCAGTGCCACCGGCGTCGTTCCCGCCTGTCGTGAACTGGACTGCGTCTCTGTTTTTGCACAAAATCTTCCCGATGCTAAGACCGTGTTTGATCTCGCCGCCAAATATGATGCAGCTGACTCCTATTCCCGTCCGCTTCCGGATGTCATGCTCCCATCTTTCGGCCCCAAGCCAAAGCTTGCGATTCCCGACGTACCACAGTGGTTCGGCGACACAGAGAATGCTCCACTATGGGAAAAGACACTCGAGGAATTCAGAGCCGCCGGCGTCGAACTTATCCCCTCAGACTTTTCACCCATGTACAAACTCGGTGCCTGCTTATACGAGGGACCCTGGGTCGCTGAGCGGTACACCGTCGTCCGCAAGCTCATCGAGTCCGACCCGGACGCGATGGATCCCACTGTTCGTACCATCATCCAGCTAGCTAACAAATTCTCTGCCGCGGACCAATTCGATTGGGAACACCTCCGCAGGGACCTTGTTCGTGAAATCGAGACCAAATTCGCGGACTTTGAGGGCTTTTTAGTTCCCACTGCCCCGTTGTCGCCAAAAATCAAGGACGTCCAGGCCGATCCTATCAAGCTCAACGCAAAACAGGGGACGTACACTAACTTTGTAAATTTTGCGGATATGGCCGCACTGGCCATCCCCGCTGGATTCAGACAAGACGGCATGCCTTTTGGAGTCACCATCGTCGGACGGAAACACACGGACTACGCATTGCTGGATATTGCTCAGAAGGTCTTGAGCAGCAAGGAGCGCCTTCTTGGTAATTTGGGAAAGAAGTCTGTCGTCAACGTTACTGACGTTGTTTGTTAAATTTGGGCTACAAAGGCATTAATCGGCTTCGAAGTTTTTGGCGATGGACAAAATGTCGCGGCAGTTATTCATTGGTGTAAATAGATTAACCTAATCGTCACATCTTGCATTATCTTACACTACTGTACAGACTTCTTATCCTTGCTACAATTGTCGTGCCAAATGAACCTGTCCACACAAGTGACAAGCTCAACTCTCATTCGAGTTCGAATGAACATGACCCTGTTCCACCGCCTTGCAAATAGCACTAGTCATTTGAGAAATCCCTTGAAGGGTTGCCAAAAGTTGCTCATCCCTCTGCCGCTGCTCCTCCAGTGAACGCTTATACAACGTCACAAATTCATGTAGAATTCCTTCTGCAGATGGTCGCATTCGTTGTGACTGCTGTGGCTCTCGTTGACTCGTGGAGGCTCCTGGAGGCGGCTCCAAAGGCGGAGGATAATCAGTTGTGCTAGGTTGCGTTCCGGCGATTCCGGCATCGTCTTCCTCCCCTGCATACTCTTCATAGTCGCATTCGTCGTCCACCGCCACTGTCGAGGCGCCCTGATCAATTCGACGGCGTTTCATGGCTACAGCTGCCGCTGGATCCAGATCCCCAGAAATAACATCAGCGTTGCGTGTTGCCTGCCGTTGAATCGTAGATGCGACACTCGCACCACGGTTCTGTGGTCGCTGTTGGTTCGGGGGAGGATTACGTGGTGACGGCGCGGATGCAGGATCAAACAGATTTGGCATCTGTGGATAGTAGTTGCCCTGCACATTATTACCAGTTTGTAGTTGCAATGGGATTTGGAACGATTGATGTTGTCGATGCTGTTGTGTTGTGAAATTTGCTGGTGAATGCATGTGCGTGCTGTCGGCCCGCTGCATTGCAGCAGACGAGGAATTGGGATTTGTCTGCGTATGAGGAGAGGTGCCGGATCCCGACTGACGATGACGATACTGCAGCTGCACATATACGTCTTGCTGTTTCTCCATGTCTTGTCGGGAAGCGATGCTACTGATAATCGCGGATTGCGAGGTGGCTTGTGCAGTTGCGCTGGAGGTTATGGACGCCGAGTCGGATATAGGCGTAGCGACAACTGGATTCGATTGAATGCGGGTTATCGTGGTGGGTGACTCTGGTTGCGAATGAACGGGAGATCGCTGTGTCAGCGCCGGCGCGACTGAAACTCTGAAGGTATTCATAAGAGGCGCATCCGACATCGTGAAAGTAGTTGTTGTCGTTGGAACTGGCTGTATTCGTGACTGCAGTACCGAGTAAACTCGCTTTTGAAAATCTGAGCGCTCTATTAGTGGCTCCAGAGCTTCGTACACTATGTCAGATATTGGGGTCATGGATTTGCTGAGATATCGTCGTTGCTCTTTGACTGGGATATCCCACCAGCTCACACCGGCGGGGGCACCAAACAACTTCCCTGTCTGAAAATCTTTGATTCTTCTGTAGTACCAGTTAGTGATGGTAAACCAAAACACGCTAGTAAGCCTACCGATAGGTGACAGTCAAAAACCCAAACTTTTCGTGTAATGACTTTGCTGTCCTCTGGGGATTCATAGCACCCTTGACAAACACGGAATGTACTTTCTCGAAAAATGCATCCGCAGTCTCAGGCTTCTCCAAGGCAGCAGTCATCAACACGGCACTACTGGCGACTGGATTCGGTCCATCAGCTGACCTAGTTCTTGTATTGGCAGCATACACTGAGGCCGTAGTCGCTTCTCTAGCCTCGATCTCGTGACGTTTGCATTCTTTGTAAGATTCAATTAGTGTCAGAATGTCTGCATCGGTCCAATTCCTTCCTGCTGAGCATTCAATTATGCGGAACTTCGAGGTATATGCAAATGGCGCAGTGGTTGTTGGGGAACTTTCGGACGCCCTCTGCTGCGGCTGTCGGTAGGGCGAGAGTGGCTGCTGTTGCATTTGCAAGGTCTGCTCCTGCGGCTGTACAGCCGTTTCCATCTCCATGTTGGATGTTCCCGTTTATGTCAAATCTGGAACCGGTTTAGTTTACATGTCATTGATGCGGGGGTGTACTTGTCTGTCTTGTCTACGGTAACTGGATTCTGGAGCGGCTGTCGGAAGATGCATGTGCGCAATTTGGCGGTAATCTTCTTGGTCCACTAGTACAGAACAGGAAATTATGTCAGGGTATCAGGAAGCCTACCACACTAAGAGTTTATGGCTGCAAGTGTCGCTTAAGTGTGCGCACATTTTCTGCAACCTATGAAGGATAGTCGCCAGAATCTGATTAGAAGTACAGTTGTGGGTATTGGTTCGTGGTGGGTATAGCTCGTATTGGGATTGTTTGTTCAGTCGATCCTTGTTATTAGTCGTTTCGTTCCCGAAGGAACTCAAAGTGCCCATAGGACTGACTGATAATGCGGCGAGATCAAAACAATCAGCAATGATGCTGATACGAAGCGCAGAAGGAGACGATAAGTCAAGCGTAGCAGAATCGGAAGTCTGTAGCGGAAGAGCAGGCTGATATTTTTGATACTGGCGCAAAGAAGATACGGCATGACGTCATTATATTATAGACAGTATAATCATATTGCATGTAGAATTGAAGTTTTGGTTTTTGAATAATATCCAAAACTTAACTATAACCGTGTCATAAAAAAAACCAAGGCCACACATAGCCGGAATTGATATAATAAAAACTGGTGAATCAAAACCATGAGTTGCATACTTCTTAATCTGCAAAGGTCATAATAAAATCTACAAGCAGCAGAATAGTACATAATGGTAAAGCGAAGAGAAAGGATAGGGCAAAGCAATCCGCAAACAAAACAAACCATATTGTAACACATAGCCAAAGGGGTACTGTACATTTCCGTTATGATATCATATACGCACTACCGAACTTGCAATAGTTGACTAATGATGTCTACTACTCCGTCTTCATCTGACCGCTACGAATCTGAGCTAATGTGTCTTCGACAATCTGAAGCAAGCCTTGCGAAGTCGACGACGTCCCTGCATCGCTTCCCTCCATCTGGGATCCTGATCTGCTCAAACCTGACTTCTCAGCACCAACTGCCGCAACATCGACGTGCAATTTCTTCACGCTCCCATTTTGCCTTTGGTCATCTGCTTCCAATTCCCCGTCTCTCATGCGTTTCAATATCCTTTCAATAGAAAGCGGATCGTCCTGCGCTCTAGGCTGTATCAAATCGGATCTAATGCGCTCTTTCCGCCGGCCACCGCCGGGTGTAGCGCCAGTAGTAGCACCATTCTGTGGGGGTAGCGGTACGTCGTCGAGAGGATCATCTGGATTACGTTTTATCCGAGGGTGCACACGACGCATTTGACATTGTCGATCGACAATAACGAGAGCCGGATCGCGGATCTTCTTTTCATTTTCAATATGCCTTCGAGGTGTCCCGGACTTCATAGCCACAGTGTCTAAGAATGTCGCACCAAGTGGAGGATCAATTTCTTGCGGTGGTCGAAATGCTAAGGTTCATTAAAACTAGTCATCTAACAAAGTAATAAGACATACGATATATGGGCAGCGGGTTATCATTCACAAAATCTTCCGCTCTGATCTCACGAGCAGGACCTGGAACGGGATAAGTAAGTGGCGCATATGCCATTGGCGAGTCACTTAGTGGATTGTAGGCTTCCTTAGATGAAAGGCCAGATGAGATCGGTTGAGATTGTCGCGTGCCAGCCGTAATATTTCGCTGAGGTTCGCCTGGCCGATATGAAGGAGTTGTAGTATGGTAGTCTGATGAAGGTACATAATGTGATCTTCGATCGGGAGATACCGACCGCTGCCGGCTCCTAGACCAGCTGGAAACATATTAATATGTATTGAGTAATGGAAGCAGAAGTTTACCAACGTACTATGGATCACTTCGTGAATTCCCGTAGCGTTGACTAGACGCCGGCAGATCTGACGATAATGGAGCATATGAGCTTGGAGCAGGCGGTACATAGCTTCTGTCACTTCGGTCGTCCCTTCTCGGGTACGCAGACGAGTAATATCCTCGCGAGAAAGAGGTTGATGCGGGATGGGAAACACCAGCTGACCATAGTTCACTGGGTTTGTATCCGGCAAAACTCTCCCGGGTCCGTGAATAGGGTTCAGGCGGCGCACCGCTGTATTGGTATGGTGGTCGGGAGGATGACGATGTGGATGAGGACGATGAAGGTGCTGAAGGATTATAAGGCTGTGGAACGTAATGATCATTCCGATCGTAGTATAATGTTGACCGACGGTCATCATGACTTCCCCTGCGATCATTGTATGATTGTCTCTCTATGTACCTCTCCGGTGCATATGCCCCCCTCTCTGCATTGTATCCTCCTCGGTCGTCAAAAGATGACCGTCCATACTTAGCAGATAAAGGAATCGCAGCCATTGGATTCACAGGCGGCGAGTAGATCGAAGTTGATGTGGCAGGCGGCCAGAGTGTTGGATACGGCGCTTGATGCGACGACGCCGGTGGCGATTGCGACCGTTGAGGATAATACGTGCTCATGTTGGCTACAGATCCTCACAACAGTAGGTAGCTGTAGAAGAAGCTCTGGGTAAAACCAGATCGGAACGCGACAATCTGCTGTTATTGATCGGCTTAGCTTGTTACGACGATGATGGACGCGCCTCGATTGAAGGTTAAGGTTAGCGCAGGCATTGCCCTGGCTAGCGGCGTAGAGCTAACAAGCCCTAAATGTCCGTATCATTCGCCAAACAAGCGACCGGATTTGAGAAGATCGTACTAATGATATAGGTTTATTATAGTTTGGTAGATACGGAACATTTCTTTCTGTTCACACCCTGACTTTGGTCGGTTAAGTCACTTGGTTTGCCCGGACGCTAAATTTACACATCCACGTGGTAGTGTGCTCACACGTGAATCATCCCCAATCAACTCGAAACGCATTATCGCGAGACGTCACTATTTCAGCAATAATTTGACATCAGGGGGCCCGGAATGCCGGGATTGACGAGTATGTCTATCGCAGCCTTAGCAAATTTGCTGATAGTTGTTTAATCAGAGTGGATCAAGCTTACAAAGATATAGACGGAGGGACCATTGATCTCGATGGCTGCATTGAGCGTCTCTATAGGCGAGAACTATTAGCCGAATCTGTCGTCGAGGCTGTTTGTGCAAAGGCCAAGGAGTTATTAATAAATGAGAGTAATGTCATACATATAAAAGCGCCGGTGTCAGTTGTAGGCGATATTCATGGGTACGTAATCACTGTGCCGTTTGGCAGAGTATCTACTATAGTTGATAATCATTCTAACGAAACGGCATAGACAATTCTTTGATCTTATAGAATTATTCAGAGTAGGAGGATTCCCGCCTCAAACTAATTATTTGTTTTTGGGTATGTTAAGATAGAGGATATTTGAGATGGGAAGTGATTGACCTTCTCGCCACATTAGGAGATTATGTCGATCGAGGATATTTCAGCATAGAAACTATATCGCTATTAACATGCCTAAAACTGCGATACCCAAACCGTGTGTATTTGGTAAGGGGAAACCACGAATCTCGAGGCATATCCCAAAATTATGGATTTTATAGCGAATGTAAGGCCAAATATGGCAATTCTAACGTCTGGAATTACTTTACGGACATGTTCGACTACTTGACATTGTCAGTGGTGATTGATGACCGTATATTTTGCATTCATGGAGGTATGGTGGTGGCTCACGTTATCATATGAAGGCAGCGTTGCTAATGTATCCTAGGGTTGTCGCCGAATGTGCATTCGATAGATCAAATTAAAGTAGTGGACAGATTCAAGGAGATTCCTCATGAAGGACCCATGGCAGATCTTGTCTGGTCAGACCCTGATCCTGATAAAGAAGACTTTGGGATATCAACAAGGTATGAACATCACATGTTGCTCAAAAATTCATATGCTAATAATCGTAGAGGTGCTGGATATACATTCGGAGCCGAGATAGTCAAGAAATTTCTCCACGTCAATGACATGGTGCACATATTAAGAGCTCATCAGCTATGCGATCAAGGGTTTCAAGTTTTGTTCGATGACCGTCTTTCGACGGTTTGGTCTGCTCCTAACTACTGTTATCGTTGTGGTAATATGGCGTCTGTTCTTGAAGTCAGTGATAGTGGCGAAAGGACGTTTAATGTGTTTGATGCTGCTCCGGAGAACGAGGAGTATCGAGAACAGCAAGCATTACAGCACAATACCATGACTGAATATTTCTTATAGTGTTTTACATGACATGCATGTTGTGTGGTACTCCTAGGCTGTGTGTGTACGGTGACTCATTCTTGGCGCAGGGATTCGTTTTATGTAGTTTTAATTACGCATACGTTTGTTTTCGACGGAAGATTGTATTTATATGTTCATTTACGATGGGAGTTGTGAACACTTTATTTGATTTATATCGCAGTTGCATTGATGATGTCATATGGGTTTGCACGGTTACTGTACGAAATTTTGATGTTTCCTGCATATATATTACATTGTAGGTCCTTTGAGTCTTACCGCTGTCTTATTGTACAATACAAGCACATCTATAAAGTTACAGTTTCCAAAGAAACGGCAAAATTTCCGTTTCTGATCGTTATTCTAGATAATGGTACGATCCCATGAAAAGCACCTGCGATGGCAAGCGGGCTTGAATCGGCATTAAAACCTTCACTTTCTTCTTGGTTTCATCAATATCCGATCTATACACGTTAGAGACAGAAACGTCATAGCAGTCAGTCGCGACTTACATATTCACGAAGCCCATTACGCTCGCTTCCGCGATGTCATCCTCAGAGTCCTTTGCACTCGCATATAGCACCGCCAAAATCGCGTTCTGTAAAGCGGGTGATACCTCGACCTTAGTAACTAGTGAAAGCAATGCCGTTGTCTCGTCGGACCCTATTGGCAAAGCTGATGAGCTTACCAGATGTGACTCTGTATATGAGTTAGTTACAAGTTGAGGTCAGAGCTTCTGGAACTTACGTTCGCTACGTTTATATACAGTAAGAGCAGAAATATCTGCGGTAATTGTAAAGGCAGACAACGCGGTTTTCGGGGGTCCGTAGAAGTACTGCTTTATCATGCGTCGTTGTATAGATCTCAGATATGTCGCATCGTGCTCAACGACTCCCCCAGATCGTTGGACTTTCACAACTGTAATTTGTTTCCTCGGCTGATATCGCTTCAAAAGGTCGTTATATAATCGTTCATTTCCAATAGTCACAATGACGTCGACTACTCTTTCATTAGCCATTTCACTCATATCGGCATTCGAAACGGAAATGCGTGCAGACCAGATAGATCAGCGACAATGGAATCAATTAGATCATAGCCCACTTTCTGGTCTATTATACCTGCAGCATCAATAATACAGCCTGAAACTCGTGCCCTATGATCCATTGCCAATCGTGACGAAATCGCAATTGACAACCGCGAAACCAGAGATTTGTAGAACCGAATATTATCGGTTGGTGAATCCGATCCAAAATAGTACGCTGTTGGATTCTTAGGAGGAACATGCATTGGCCCTGTCGTAGCACTTGATCCCCACGATTCTTCTTCCTCAACGTCCATCATTGTCGAAAATGAAGCCGCAGAAATAGTACCTGGAAGGCTTAGCATTCCCTCCTTTGGGTCCAAACTGACGACCATTGGACTCCGACCCATCTTCACGGCGTACGCTGTTAATATTTTAGCAAGTGTAGTTTTCCCTGAATTCCGAGAACCTATAATCAAAACCCGTGGTCCTTCTCCTTCTTCGGCAGATCCGAATTGGCCGATGTCAACCTCTTTCATTACTTCTTTCCTGTAATGTGCATCCTTCTCTGCGGCCTGCATTCGTAGCTTCTCCAAAGCAAAGTGTAGATTTGCATAGCTACTCATGACTGATTCTTCAGATATATATTCCGCCATGGGGTCCCCTGACCATTCGAATCGGCAGCCTCGCCAGGTGAACATGCTCAATTTCGTGGCCGTAAATGAGTACGTTCGACCAACTGCAAGCTCCGTGCCAAAGATCTCTGCAATCCCTTGCAGCACCTATACGGAATCTATCAGTAACCGCTCAGTAAAATCAGAATCGACCTAAGTTACCTTGAGTGTGACGATCGAATCAAGTCCTACCTCGAATCGCCATTCAGTCTCAGGTCGGAGATCCACTGTGGTGGTAGTAACGCTAGACTAATAGAGCTTCAGTCAGCACAAAACTTGACTAGCAGTACAGTTGACATCATCTACCTGTCCAGCAGAGCTTAGGCCTGGAAGATCCATTGCTGCGGTCTTGATCGAATGTTTACTCCTTTTCGAACGCGGCGCTAATTGTGCCCATTGCGATGTGCAAGCAGTTAGCAGTTAGCAGTTTAAAGTTTAACGGTTCACTAAAAGGCTAACAACCTTCTACCATTCTTTCGAATGGCGCAGATTCATAAAAATTTTCTCTACTATACTGAAACGCCAAACGCCGTGTGCCGGTTGGCAAAATTCCTCGTATATGGAGATTTGGAAAATGAGATCTAGAATTCTTCTATTTTTTTATTACATTATGCTTTGCGCGTTAATAAATTAATTTTCCAGGACTTTTGCATGAAAATATGCCACCGACCACAAATTCGAGGCACAACGAATTCGCGGCTCCTAATGGAATTTTCAGAATAATGAATCCAATGACGATAGATTATGACATTCACACTATTTGAGATGTGAAATGACGTCTGTGATGATTGCACAAATCATTTTCTTCACTTTCCGAGGAATATTCATTTATTCTGTCGTCGCGATGCTAGAAATCTTGACACCCAAAACTTGATTACAAACAATGATTGTCGCTTTTCCAATGACTATCCCTCAAATTGGTGTAAACGGTTTGTCAGAATGCGACGCACGGCGCGAGAGGACTAGTTGAGCAATGTGAGTAGAATTCAAAAATATAGACAATGCCGTGATAAGGATATACTGTATAATTTGCCATTGAGCAGTTATCATTGCCACGTTTAGCAATTTCAACTTAAAGCCAGATATATATGATTGCATTAATATAAATAATCATGACAACTTAGCTTGGCCAAGATTGAACGATTTACTAAATGAACCCTAACCCTTGCTCTCACGTGCTCTTGTAGAGTGACTCGTTTGCAAACCTTCACGTCAGCAGCGTTATCTAGCATCCGACTGCAAAGGCACTCAGGACAGCCTCACCCACGTACCAACGTTATCAGTATCGTGCAACAATTGCAAGATACCAGTTTGTCAGTATCTAGACATTGATACGGTTGCCACATTCCTTCGTTGGCAAACTGAACCTGATATCGTAATTGACGCAAACAGGTTAAGCGGACGAGATAATTACCACAGCGGCATTGCATAATGGCTCTCTTTTTCAAATCTCCGCTCGACATCGAAATTCGCCTTGACAGCGAAGACCAGCGAAAGCACGTTGATGTGCGTCTGGACAAGCGACGCAAGGAGAAGGTGCCATTGTTTGTAGACGGAGAAACTGTAAAGGGTACAGTCACTGTCAGGCCCAAGGATGGACGTCGTCTTGAGCATATTGGAATTAAGGTCCAGTTTATCGGAACTATCGGTATGTATTTGTGTGACATTATATAGAGTGGCTTCTGGCTTACGGCTACTATAGAGATGTTCTCGGACAGAGGAAATACCTATGACTTTCTTACATTAGGGCAGGAACTAGCTGCGCCAGGTGAACTTCAGCACCCAGAATCGTTTGACTTTGAATTTAAGAATGTTGAGAAACAGTTTGAAAGTTACAATGGTATTAATGTTCGATTACGATACTTTGTTCGCGTGACAGTTGGCCGCCGGATGGCGGACGTTATTCGTGAGAAAGATCTTTGGGTGTACTCTTACAACATCCCGCCAGATACGGTTAGCACTATCAAAATGGATGTCGGTATTGAAGACTGTTTGCACATTGAGTTCGAGTACTCAAAATCCCGATACCATTTGAAGGATGTTATTGTTGGACGTATTTACTTTTTGTTGGTTCGATTGAAGATTAAGCATATGGAGCTATCCATTATCAGACGTGAAACTACCGGTACTCCACCAAATCAGTACAACGAGAGCGAGACTTTGGTCAGATTTGAAATTATGGATGGCGCACCTGTTCGCGGAGAGACAATTCCGATTAGATTGTTCCTAGGTGGATTCGACCTGACTCCTACATACAGAGATGTCAATAAGAAGTTCTCTACCCGCACATTCTTGTCACTCGTTCTCATCGACGAAGATGCGCGTAGGTATTTCAAGCAGAGTGAGATTGTGTTGTATAGACAACCTTAAGTAATCGCATTTGTAACTTTTTGTTTTATATGATAATATTGTACTTTTGGATTACCTTGCGTAAGATGGGTTCATGAGTGCATGTAATATTGTGTGTAATGGGGTGATTTCCGTTGCTTCATTTACTGTAATTTGAAATGATAACTGACATATCTTTCGCAATGAATGTGAATGCCCTGATGATTTCTCTTGGTCAACTACATGTTTACACAATGCTGCACTTCGAAGCATATTCAGAATTATAGATGCATCTAATGGGTGTATGTGTAGCCACATCGCCCGCCAATGATGCTCATGTTGCGCAATTGAGAATTCTGGCAGTACAGCTTCTTGTTTATCAGATTTTCTATTGTTGTAGGCGTGTAGATACTGGAAAGAGTCTGGTGCGATTGATTTAGAGATCGTTCAGCTCGGACTGCTGGTCTATAAGGGAGAAATATTTGGTGATGCGGGATTGTTTGTCTAGTAATTACTGATTTGATCCCGAATGATCCTAATGCTGAGCAATTAGGTAGTGCTGGATTTTGTCGGTGCTCACCTCTTAGTAGGTGGAGTAGGCATTCGAGAATCAAATGTTCCAAACTGTTGTGCATTTTATTTAGTCTAAACGTAACTGAAGTACCTTGCACCATGCGAATCATATTACCCACCACCACTAGCAATTTTAATTGATCAAATTTAGTTAACTTCTTAGTAAATAGTAATAGTGCTGTACTTCCATGTTTTGTGATACCCGTCCGGTATGCCGCGGTTAGGGTAATTGAGCCATTTAGACTCCTTGTATCAGCTTAATCGGATGTCCTTTTTCTGAGGTTAGACTAAATGCACCATACCAAGTTTAAGCACTAGATTCCATTTAGATAACATAGCTACGATAATCTATGAACGTATAATTGCAAACATATTCTCTAACGTCGTAAACGCATCTCCATGATGGTGTTATGTTGTTCGATCAAGGTAGATGGCCCGAAATAGTTTAGCGTAACACAAAGTCGCCGCTGCACCGTCGCCGGAGCCGGTTTGCAGTCGTCGTCGCCGTCCACTTTAGGCTGGGTCTTCACCACTAAACATAAGTTTTCAAGATATACGTCTGTGTACTGCCTATCGAATAATCTGAAGCAAATTTAGATAACAGTAGCAATGGGTTTCTTTGATCAGGATAGTTTTGCGAGTCCGTTTAGAATCGTCAATCTCGTCATTGGCGCTCTGATGGTAAGTCTTTTTCCGACGATGAGTGTCTCGTGCAAGCATTTACCTGCGCATCTCGACCACTCAATTGAACACGGCGGCAATTTCGTAAGAGTAGAACCTATTACTCTAACATCTAATCTTGGTGTAGGTCTTGGGTGGTATTGCGTCCTTCTTCCCTCTGGGATTGTGAGTGACCCTCCTATTTAGTTTAGTTTCCATATAGTAACATTGTCTTTAGCCGTACGGTACGCGAAAGCCCATGGAGCTACTTAAATAATATTAATATTGTAGGTTGTCCTCGCTATTTACACGATCTTGTTCGGTGCTCTAGTTATAACTGCCGGTGAGTTTCGCAGCATTTATCATGTCACTAGAGTGGGTGCTAATTCAACGCAGAGTTCTCTATGCCCAGCCAGATTGCTCGATACGCCTCATTCCTGATGTCGTTCATTGGGCGTGGACTTTGTATGTCGCTGCTCTCTCAAGCCGTTTGCGATAGGTACTAATCATGCCAAGTCTACATATTCATTGGTGCTCTGATTCTTGCTCCTGGGGCGCTGAGAATAGTTGGAGGTAGTGTCGTCATGCTGTAAGCACCCGTCTCTGGTTATGCAATAAGTCCAGTAAAGCTCACGCCGTTATTAGTGTTGGTGCTATTTTCATCGTCCTCGAGTTCACTCCATCAATAGAACCGCCAACCAATATGCGCGGCGACGAGCCAGGATACGAGGCTCCAGTCGGCGAGACTGTCTAAGTCAGCAAACATACATTAAAGCAGAATACTTGATGCTAGAAGGTTTATGGTTCTATGTCAGCTTTGGATTTGAGGCGAGTTCATCATATCCTACATGTAACATAACAAGTACAAGGAGTGTGCATCGTCACTTAACACACATAAATCACAAACAGAGGCTGATAGGTGACATTATGGAGTATTCGTGGGTCATAAGTAAAAGTGAAATTATTGTCTTTTGGTCTATTTTATGGTGCCTGTAAATTTCATATCTTTGTATCATTTCTGACTTCACGTATGTGGATATTTCATTCTTTTATACATATATTTATTTCTATTACTTCATTTGCATTGGTATTTGTTGGCCACTCTTTCAATCTGCTGGGAGATAGTTATAATCGTAATGGTGTGACCGAAAACCTCTGGGGACACTATCGAGCTTATTGAAATTTAACATAACTACCTAATAAGGTTTGAAGTTATCGGAATCTGTACTAGTGGAACAAATTTATTATGATAACTGCAAAGCGTGCATTAAGAAATAACTCTAACGTACCTTGGCTCTGCAGATTCGTCATGAGCCGCGTGTCGTCACGGCAATCTGAACCGCGACCGGGGCAAAATTCCGACTCTCTGAGGCTTAGCTCTCGAATACCGGAAAAGAAATACATACACTGGGATATACGAAGGGATCCTACTTTCCTAAGTGATGGGCACTATAGCCAGTAGGCCGGATGAAACCGGCAGTGTATATCTGGCGGATCAAGCTCGGTGTGAGTAGGCTAAATATGCGCTTGAGATTTGGCTTCAGGCATCTGGTGACAGCGACTAATATATTCTGCAGTTACCATTACGAATATTCTGATTCAGAATCTAGATGGACAGTCTATAGTGCGGATATCGCCTACAACAGATGGCCGGACAGCTGTTCTGGTTAGGGATGAGAGTTCGCCAATGGCCGAATTCGTCCAAGATCTTGAACCACAAAGTATCACACCGATTCTGCCGAAACTGCTGAACGAAGGTGGATTAGTATTTAAATTTTCTCTGTTGATAAATAAGGCAAAATTTGAGGGGCTCTCATTGAATGGATTAACGTTTCTGAGCTCGACGACCAATCAAGCCGTGGATGTGATGCTTACAAAGGAGCTACAGTCTGATCCCAATGTCAGTTTACTCTGAATATTTATAGATATCGTCTGATGCTAATTCTGAGTGTATAGATGCAAAACAGGGAGAACGTCGTGTTTATTGGAGATTATACGTCTAAGGATGCTGCCGAGATTGAGCTCGACTGGACGTGGACATGGAAGCCGCCGAGCGACATTAATGATCGGTTTAATGGGTGGAGAAATACGTGCTGTGTATGTATTATGTTAATATGGAGTTAGCATGGTCTAATAATCACAGTTCGCTGAGTACAGCAAACGTGATCACAAGCTCAGTATACTCGCGCGATTTTCTTTTTGGGTTCAAGATACCTCGAAATCTATATGGACGATTCCTCGTTCACCTCGAGAATTGATTTTTGAACAGTTCCGATCACCACCTTCCGTGACTGACACGCTTTCACCATTGGAACTACTACCGAGTGTAAGGCTCTCGAATGATCTCAGTCCGGGCGATCCGGGAATATTATTTTTTCCTGAGACTAAAAGGGGTGCGCCTCCATCTAATGACGGTGCCTCAGTTCCTGTCGCCTCGGGATCGGTTCCAGCTACAGCTCCAGTAACGTGTGTACCACCGGCACCGGATGATCTCTCACAACCAGAGGATGGTCCGCTATTTCGCGCCACCGTTGCATCGCTAGAGAAGAAGACCGCATCAATGAAGAATTTGGTCAAGCGCTTGCTGAAGCGAGCTATACAGGCATATGACACGCAAGCACATTATTGTGAATCATATGCTGCATTCCTAGACAATCTCCGTGACACCGCTAATGGTCTTCCGTCGTTTCAGCCGCCAGTCGATCATTACTTCAACGTCGTCGGTAGGGACTTACTGAGATTCGAACGCCAGAGCTGTATTGATTTGCAGACATTTGTCATTGAGCCATTGAGACGATTATATGATGTCGATATCAAGGCTGCAGAAGCCAAGAAGAGGGAATTTGAGGATGACTCCCGGGAGTACTATTCATGGCTAAGCAGATACTTATCTACGAAGTACGACGCAAAGGGCAAGAAAAAAACAGAGAGTAATTCAAAATATCAAGATAAGCGGAAGAATTTTGAGCTAAAGCGTTTCGACTATTATTCATACATTCAAGACTTGCATGGTGGACGGAAGGAGCAAGGAGTATCGTACCAGCTAAGTGCCTATGCTGATGCGCTGTTAAATCACTTTCTTGTCGCTTCGAAAGCGGTCCAGCTTGCTAAGCCGCAAGTTGACAGTATGGTTTTATCTATGAAGAAAAATCGCGAAGCATGGAGTATACGCCGCACAGAACGCGAAGAGAGACGTCGTGCGTTGGAGATGTCTTCTATGCCGGAGCCAGTTATGGCGGCCATGAGTGGCACTCCTACTCCGGAAAATGGTCCTGGGCACCGTCGAAAACAATCTGAGGGAACCCAATTAGAATCTCGAGATCAATTGCCACCTCTCACAACCACTATGTCTGGCAACTCTGCGGGCGGTTATGGATTTGCAGTATCTCCATCACCACAGCAGAGATTTAAGGGCATTCGAGAAATTGAGGAAAAAGATGGAGACTCTGATGCAGGTCGTCGCAAAGAAGGATTGCTGTGGGCAATGTCACGACCAGAAGGCCACTCGGATCCGCGAAACCTTAATAAACCTGGCTGGCACAAGTTTTGGGTGGTTCTGGCTGGTGGCCAATTATGCGAATATTCCAATTGGAAGCAGTCATTGGAACTTCATAATGATCCGATAAATTTAAAAATGGCCACAGCTCGCGAGGCGCGAAGTACGGATCGGAGATTCTGTTTCGAGGTTATCACACCTCAGTATCGACGAATTTATCAGGCAACATCTGAAGAGGATATGTTTTCTTGGATTAACGTGATCTCCAACGCTATTACGAGCACGTTGGAGGGCACAGGTTCCATGCGCGCAGTCCCAATTTTTTCTTCTGATTCGAGTGCCAGCAGCGCACCAAGCGGCAGCGCGGACATGTTGTTTACGAAACCACCAACGACTCCAACAGCTCGACGAGTAAGTCCAATGAATGGCAACACGCATAAGCAGACGCGTGCACCTCGTGTATATGCATCCGATGACAACGATGACGCTGAGGCAGGAACGCAACCTCTTTCCGCTGTGTCCTCCAATAGTCAGAACTCTACTCTCCATGAGTCTACCGAAACACTTATTCACAAATTACGCGACGCAGACCCGAACAACAGTATATGCGCGGACTGCGGGGCCACGGCGAAGGTAGAATGGGTCTCAATTAATTTGATGGTCATTCTCTGTATCGAATGTAGCGGTCTCCATCGATCTTTGGGCACACATATCTCGAAGGTCCGAAGTCTTACCCTTGATACAGTGTCATTTACGCCTGATCTTGTCGATGCGTTACTAGCCATCGGTAACACAAAAGCCAACTCAGTGTGGGAAGCTATGCCATCAGCAGTCGAAGCGAAGGCTATTCTACTTACCGTGTTAGCGTCTAATCACCAGACTCCTGTGGTTCAACAAGCGGCGTCAAGCACGCAGCCAACGCAATTAAGTAGTGTCAGCGCTTCGTCTAGGCAGGCACGCCTGACGTTTATCACAAAGAAATATGTCGATCGCGCATTTGTTTCGCCTGTACCACAGCCAAATTTGGCGCTTCGATCCTCAGTTGTGAGACAAGACATTTTGGAAGTTTTCAGAGCACTTGCGTTTAACGCCGATTGTAATGCAAATACTCCTGTATCATCTTCAGCATCGTCCTCGTCTTCTTCCTCTGTGTCGTCATCAATAGGGCCTGCGTACACGATCTTTATGACGGCCCTCGTACACGCACCGAAAGATTCTCAGACGTTCCCGATCGCGGAGATCTTGGTGCAACACGGTACACGCGTTCCAGACGATTTGCCCCCAGAGGTTAGGTTATCTGGAATTGCAACGGACTATTGGCACAGGAAATCTGGTCGCAAGACCGTGGATGTGGTTCCAAGTACACCCGTGGTGAGCTCGTCAGAATTTGCGAGTGGAAGCCCAATTACCCCAGTCTCTTTGGCAGCAAATGATGGCAGCAGACCGTCAGGGCCGACATTGCCGATGCAAGACCAACTAAGCCGATTACAGAGAAAATTGAGTGTCGGATCATCACGATTGCACGCACACACTTCCAAGCACGACTAATTTCATTTCATGATATAATCTTAAGTTCGAACTTGTAATTTTGTATACTACTTTTGGGAAGGTTAATACCGCACACGATTGTCTATTTTTGTTTTTGTAATTTATAATGCGGGTATGGGATGGATTGTGGTAAAGACAATCACTTAATGGCTAATTAATATTTGTATTCATTTGATTACCTACTCGCTGGATACCGATATTGGAATCACATAGCGTAGGTTGTAGTACTTGCGAGGTTATTTCTAGTACACATTTCATGCATAATACCTGCACCGATTCCGGGTCAGGTCGAAATATTATATTCCCGTCGAAAGTAGCAAATTCGAATGTGTAATTCTTCATCCATCGGGCCTTGTCGGCTCCCTGAGAGTCATCTAGTCCTGGACAACCTTATCATCTTTGGCATTTCAGATTTGAAAGTCGTCGATAGGCAGCAACGAATCTTTCAAAGCAAAAGGGTAGAGGTCTGCCACTGAGATCAATACTATCAGGTAGACCTTGCTGACGACATCTGAAATAATTTCTGCAGTCCCGCAGTAGAGAAGCAAAATGAATATTAACATTCGAGGTCATCTGCTGCGTAATCAGGCTACTATTCCGTGGCAACTAAATCGCTCGCTACCGGACATTTCGCAACGTCCACATTACGGACTCAGATTAGATCAATGTAGGCTCTCTATGGCGCTATTTCAGTGAATAACTGGAGGACCATATCTATATCAATTATTGGACGACAGTCATGAATTGCGGCATCATTTATTTTCATTATTGCAAACTGGATGACACGCTACTACAATTCAATTGCGGACTGCAGGTGCTCATCGCACGACTTGAATTTTCCGGCAGGACCATCGATATGCAAATAGGCAGTATGGCTGGCGATTATGGACTGGTTGCTAGCTTGATGATACGTCGATAAAGAAGGCACTGGCCACAAAATCGCGTCTCCTAAATTATTAGGGCTCGTTCGAATGCGGATATCCGCCAAATCTGGGTCTATCCGCCATCCGTCATCCGTCATCCGCCGTTACAAGAATGGCGGATATGTATTCGACATTCCTATCCGCCTAGCTAAGTATGGCGGATAATTATTCTAGGCGGATATTTTGGCGGATACAATCCGCCATATCCGCCATCCGTGGACAGCCCTATATATTTTATGGTCCGGTGAATTCTCAATTCTGTAGCTCTTGACTCATTAAATATGTCACGTTATGTCACGTCAAAAATCCGCCAAATGAGCGCCAACGAAGATTTAGAGCTTACACCCTAACCCGCTGATAGATTTGGGGTAGCTGAGCAGGAACAACTTCGAGGACGTATTAACCACCAAGGTGGCAGAGCGAGTCTGTCTTCGGGAGAATAGAAAATACCAACTGCCCTGGCCTCGGACTTTCGAAATATCAGTTACTCACTTACCTTGTACGTGAGATCGGTTTGGACGCTGGCCTACCTCTAATAATAATGGATTGCGTATACTGGGGATAAATTCATTGATTAGATGCTTTAAATAGTTATATCATATTTTGCTATTTAATGGAGCCTTTCTTCGAAAACTGTGAAAATTGCTTCTTAACAGGTCAAATTAATTGTGCCGCGACTGTGCGAAAGTTAGCACAACAATCATTGATATTGAGTCAGCAGTACCATCGAGTGTAGAAATAAATTAAAATTTCTTGTTAAATAAATTGAAAAGTTGTGTCAAAAAAGAAAGATTCTTTGTAAATGTTGCCGGGCCCACAATTTAAGTGGGGGCGACGTTGATATTATCCGCTGCCGTACTACTTGTCACTGTTATCTGCCTTCGAACGGCCCGGCTTCAACCACAAGCTATTTCGCACGAAACTGGGTAAGCAAGAGGTCCTGCTAATTCTAGTCTCCTCCCACTCCATCTCCAGGTTCGAATTAATTGTCCTTCTCAGTAATCCCATAAATTATGCACAGCCAGAATCTCCACAGGGACATGCACCAGCCATCGCCGACGTTTTCCTGCGCTTTTAATGGCGCCGAAGCGATGTGCGACCCCTCGACCATCCAGGGCGTGTGTGCTGAATGCTGCTGCTGCTTCGATACGACGTGTCTGGACGAAATTCATTGTGACTTTACGCCTTGCACGGACGAGCACCACGACGACTGCGAAGGTGTTAATTGCCATATCGGTGGCTGCGACGATGCAAAATGCGACATGGCGTGTGACGTGCCGCACTGCGGACTCGAACCGTCGGGATTGTCGGCGAAGGGAGACACTTGCTTGATGTGTTTGAGGACTATGTGGCCGGGGTCGGCAAGGAGTGCTGCGTCGCCGACGTCGATGACTTCAGTGTGCTCGTCAGTTAGCCAGAGTCCGGTGTCGACACCAGTCCCTTCGCCCCAGCAGGAAGATGGGAAATACTGTCACTGGGGCGACGACTGTAAATTTGTCTTCACTTCGCCATCCGATCTGGATGAGCATTTGAGGACTTCTCATATTTCTTTTTTACGGAATCAGGACATCCAGCAACAACCGCAGCGGCAGCAGCAGCAACAACAACAACAACAACAACAACAACTTGAGCATGCGCTTCCGCATTTACAGGTTCAGGTTAGCGCGGCAAATGTGAGCTTGCCGTGTCGGTGGGATTCGTGTACGGTCACGGCTGAGGAACTTGACATGCTGCTTAATCATGTCAAGAACGACCATATGGGCGGTAGTGTTGAGGCTCCCGCTGCTTCGGTGAT
Organism: Lipomyces chichibuensis; assembly: GCF_038497645.1. Taxonomy (NCBI): domain Eukaryota; kingdom Fungi; phylum Ascomycota; class Lipomycetes; order Lipomycetales; family Lipomycetaceae; genus Lipomyces; species Lipomyces chichibuensis. The sequence goes on along the minus strand of NW_027117470.1, from coordinate 250,909 downwards.
TTCAGTAGATACAACGGCTGCGCCGGTAATCGTTAATCCTGATGCAGTATTACAGTGTCATTGGAACCAGTGTTCTGATGCATATGTCGATCCGAATGCGGTGGATGCACATATTCTAGGACATATGTCGAGATTGGCGGATCCCCTGCATTGCGAATGGGACGCATGCAATTTTACGACTCTCACGTCTAACTCCCTTGTCTCGCACGTTGTGCACGATCATGTACTCGCTCAACAAGAACAAGAACAAGTACAACAGATCTCACACCAGCATTTGCAATTGCGGGCACACTCACACCATCAGCGGGGCCACGGGCATCGCCCACTGCAGCCTTCTCATTCACACACAGATTCCAGAGTGGAATCCAAGAACCACCACAAATGCCTGTGGTTAACAGACGGCAGGTCATGCGCGCAAAGCTTCTCATCTACACAGGACCTCTCCGAGCATATAATCGCGTCACACGTCGGCTCTCGCAAGCAGGAATACACGTGCACGTGGAGCGGATGCGAGCGAAGCACCCGCCCGTTCCAACAACGCCAGAAAATTATTCGTCATTTGCAAATTCATACGCATAACCGGCCGTTTGAGTGCAGTCATTGCGGACGGAGGTTCGCAGAGCAGTTAGTTCTTACTCAACATATGCGCGTGCATTCGGGTGAGAGGCCCTACACTTGCAAAGTATGTGGGAAACGGTTCGCAGCGAGTACGGCGTTGTCGGTGCACCTCCGCACGCACACGGGGGAGAAGCCGTTGACGTGCAAGTGGCCAGACTGCGGGAAGACCTTTTCTGAGTCGTCGAATCTTGCAAAACATATGCGCACTCATACAGCTGATAGGAGATTCAAGTGCGCAATTGAAGGGTGTAAGAAAGACTTTTTGCGTCACGACCAGTTGGTGCGGCATATGCGCACGCATGCGAATGGTTCAGACAGACAATGGAGGGAAGCTCGTAATGGACATGCGAAGGTGCCGGTCAAGGCAGAGATTGCGGGACAACATAATATACTGAAACTTGAGGAAGGCAAGATACCGGCAATTGGTAACTGTTGCACATTGGAGACTGGACTCGGCATAGAGATATGAAGCGTTTTTCCGAGGTCGTTAATCACAAAAGTTGGGTTTTTTCGGAGTTTGCTTGGATAGATATTGAGGGTATTGATGCTAATTGAGTGCGATTTTGCAATGCGATCTTTCTGAGATACATATGTAGCAGGAAGGAGAAGCTAGTGAATGGATAAATAGTACTATACACCGGTTCCCAGTTACACCCCATTGCGCACTGGTTTCGTCGTCTTTTTCCAGCCGAAATTATGCAGCACTGATGTCCGATACTAGCATGTGTCGAGTAGTTGTACGCAACCTCAGCCATCGGAAGCAACTCGACCCAGTCATCCTGCTGATAAGCGGTGAAAGCGCGGAGGTACTCTTCAACGGTCTGGTTCTACGTATCCGTTTGCCAGTCGTTGTGAGTGAAACGAAGTAGATAGATCACGTTCCACTCCGAGTAATGTGCATAAATCGGTCCATAACTTCCAAGATGAATAATGAGCCACCGTCCGGCAATTTCGGGAACAAGTCAACAGATGCGGAATAAAGCGAACGACGATGGAGTATGCGATGCCACAATTGACAATTCCTCTCCCACTTTCGCTTATATGTCACAGTGCCGCTACCGATGAACAGTAGAAACTGCCAGCCAACAATAATTCCAAAAGCAGCCGATATATCAAAGTGCTAAAAATGGCATTGTCGCACTCGGCTCGTACTCGGCTAAACTCTGCGCCACTGACGTAGGCGGAGGCGGTGCATCGTGTGAAGGTGGACCGTGAGTCACGCGGCGCCGGCTCATCAAGGAAGTTCTGTACTGTCCCGGAGGTTTGTGGCTGGTAGCCGCGAAATCCGCCACATGCTATATAAGTTGCCCGCCCCGCGCTTCCTATCTTTCTTTTGCCTTCACCAAAACATTTATTCCGCTTACTTTCTCACTCTCGATTTAGCATTTTACAATAAATGCATGCGATAATAGTATATATTTTTATTTAGTTTCGTTCTGTCAATCCACACCATGATGGCCTACTTGTTAGGTTCCTCAAGTGGCGAGCATGCCTCCCCTCGGCATTCACAATCAAAATCCAGCCGACCTTCCCAGGTCTTTGCGTCCTGCGCCTTCATTTCGTCCTTGATTGTTCTGTTTCTGCTTATAATTCCTATGGGTATGTTCTTTGTTTGTCCAGACTTTTTGCCGGTGTGTAAATCGGCATTGTCAAACACGATAGGAATCAGCCGAATCGGTCGGGTTGATCTGTGATCTGCAACCTTACTAAAACTTTGTAGCACTCTTGTCCTCAAAAGAAGTCAATATCACACCTAGTACAAGCAGTCCGGCACCTCCCGCATCATCTGCACTATCCACGTCGTTGCTCGCGCTGAGACACGACCCTCTTGACCTCAAACAATCGAGTCACATACTATCGAGACAAACTGAACTTTCTTCAACCGATAATGAAAATTCCGACGAGTCCGCACTAGCACGACGTAGCAGCTGGCCCAATAAGCCATCAAAGTCATGGTCCCGGTATCGTGCCCGACGATCAGCATTAATTTCCTCCCCGTCACCGGCGGCGCGAGAGCACGACCGCGACAACCGCAAGCCAAGCACATGCAGTGAAAGGTCGATGGGCGCCAAAGATGAGGAGGGACGTAGCGACAGCGATTGCCAACGTGTTTATGATTTACTGATCGATCCTCCTATGTTTTCGCCCCCGGATAAGCGTACGCAACAAGGATGGGTTGTGTTGGTTGTTGGTGTTATTACCATCGTTACTGCCAGTTTGATGATGTGATAAATTGTATTTAAATTGTTTATTCGGAAATGTATGGGACATTGGTTCGGCATGGCTATGGTATTGGCGCAAATTTTGATTCACACGGGCATCTGGTGGATTCATTTGTATACAACATGTTATATAGGAGAAGGGATATTGTTCTATACTGTGTTTGTACTAGTAGAATATCTGTTACTATTCTTTCAACTGCGATTTGGCAAGTTACTTTTGACAACGGTGAAGCAGGATTAATGCCATAGAAAACTGTGATTCTTCCACGTGTTGCTAAAAGAGACATTGACAGCCTTGCGAGGCGATGCTGGGCTTCTTCTCTAGAAAGTCGGAACAATGTAATACAGTCAACATAAAGCAAATAAGCCAGAGATATCGCACAAACCGTCCAACTAGAAAGACGGGCGATGCAAGCTGGAAGTAGACGTGAGGTTCGACTCGCATTCATTTGAACACGTTGGAGTAGAATAGGATCAGATATCCCATCAACGGCAGGATAATCCTGATTGAAAGTGACGCTGTCCAGTCTTCAAGCTCCAGTTAAATTACTGTAAAATGCTGACATTTGCTGTCGTTGATGAGCTACATAACTGTCGTAGATGTCATTATTTAAATGTGAATTTCGTTTTCTAAATTGCTGACCAGGTCTTAGTTACATTGATCTGGCGTGAATTATTACGATGAGGGATTGGGCAGGGCCATTAAGACCGGAAAACGCACAACATATGCTCATTTTACATAGGCAATCGGAACAGTTCATTAGACGATGGACCCCAGAAGCATGACCTGGGACGGCAAGCACGAAGATTCGAGATCTAATATTTTGCTGAAGAGTTCGTACTGAAATTAGCCCAGCGATATCTCAACGAGTCGAAGTGCAGAACCCATAATAACTGGCCTGACCATGGATTGGAGTGAAGCCCTGCCATCGATAGACTGCTGTGTTTACGCGGAGACTAGATCTTTTAAATCATTGCATCGATTATTTATTAGTGAGAGGTGGTCGCAAAGCCGTCCAGAGAAATTTAGGGTCGGTAGGAGAGACAGATCACGAGTCACAGTGGGTCACTTAATGGCGTCCCCGCCTTGAGAGTCTGCACTCCGCCAAAACGGCCACGGGCATCGTCACAGACTCTCACCGTTTCCTTTTTCTTGTATCGACCACACCAAGTTGAATTACCACCAACTCCTTACCCGCATCCAAGCCAACAGTACTGCAATTGTAATTGTAATTGTAATTGTGCTGAGCACTATTGCCGATCAGTTCTTCCGGTTCAAGAGGACCCCCGAATCTGCTGCATGAACAGCTATTCAACGCACCCTCAAGGATACCAGTCATGAGCTCGCCCGCACACGCTCCACCCGTCTTCTCGCCTCTCTTCTCATTTCAGTCGTCCAGCTCCACAGCGGAATCGCCACACACAGATGAGTCCCTGGCACATCCGCCCGACGCGCTCTCGCTTACACCAGCACCACCATCTACCACCGTTGGCCTCGAGTCTGTTCTGACGCCGTCGCCACCGCACCACACAGACGAAAACGCCCCATCCGATCTCCGGTCGCTCTCGCCGCCGCAGACTCATGGCCATGATTCCCACCTTCCAATCAACTTCAACAAGAACCGACGCACGTCCGTCAGCGGCGAGAGCTTGTCGCCTGGAACATACAGCCATGGATGGCGTCCGCGAACGGTTGTCAAGACCCCAGAACAAAACACGCGTCTGAATCGTATTATCGCTCAGAACTTCCTGTTTAGAGGACTTGATGCTGAAGCGCTACAGACGATATTAAATGTGCTCGAGGAGAAACGTATTGCGGCAAATGTGACGATCATAAAACAGGGCGACGAGGGTGAGAAGTTTTATGTGATCGAGTCTGGAACGGTGGATTACTACATCAACGGGGACAAAGTTTCGTCAAGCGGGCCCGGAAGCTCGTTTGGTGAGCTCGCGTTGATGTATAATTCCTTGCGAGCCGCGACGGTTATTTCGACGTCACCGTGCGTGCTATGGGTCCTCGATGGGACCACGTTCCGACGCATCCTGATGGAGCGAACGGCCTCGAAGAGGGCCATGTATGAGCACTTTCTGCGGGAAGTCCCTGTGCTGACGTCCCTGACTGACTGGGAACGGGCCAAGATTGCGGATGCGTTGAAAGCTGTGGAGTACAATGCCGGCGACGTCATCATCAAAGAAGGCGATGTTGGAGAGCATTTCTATCTTATCGAGGACGGCGAAGCAGAGGTTTACAAAGAAGGGGAGGGTAAAGTCACGGATCTTGTGAAAGGCGATTATTTCGGTGAATTGGCGCTGCTCAACGATGCGCCGCGCGCTGCGACTGTTGTGGCGAAAACGAACGTCCGTGTCGTGACGCTGGATAAGAGTGGATTCAAGAGAATGCTTGGAGAGGTTATACTGAAGCAGAAATAGATATTTGTGAAAGAATGGAATACTTGTTTTAAAGACGGTTTGCAAGATAGGGATATCGGTTATAGCGTTTTATGGATCTTGGCCTTTGTGTTCATACTTTGTCTCGATGCGACTTACAAGCGGATTAATGGTGTAAATATCACCAAATGGATCAACTGTTGTTGTCAACAGAATGCGTGCTTATGTAGGCAGTCGGACATCCTGAAGTTATCATTTCTCGCGCCTTATAAATTCAGACCATCTGAAGTCATGGCTTGATGTTCTTCATGAAGATTGTTCAGTTACACAACGTCAACGCAATACACAGTCTTAGATGTACCCCGGTCGCATGTACACAACGTGAATATCAGGCGGTGCCTGGCTTTCCATTCTTTTGACAGTCAAGGTATACATCTTTGTGTTTTTCATATATACGCAGAGGCAGCCTCGATGTATGTAATGACGATGACAATGAATTGAGTCAGTTGATGGACTGTGTTTTTTTTTTTTTTTTTTTTTTTTTTTTTTTTTTTTTTTTTGGCAGAACGGACTTGTAAGTCAATATCTGCAATAAGTTCCAGGACCGTATTCACACATGCCTGATTCAAAACATATCCGCCTCATGCAAATTCGTAGCGTACTGCCAAGTCGTGACGTGTGAATCAGCAACTCGCAGTCGTGACAGTTTCGACAGCAGAGGGTATATGCAAATAGGCCTAGGACATAATAGCTAAACGGAATTAACGGCTTCGCTTTGAGTGCCTGCAGCATCAATCTCAATGAATTGGATCGATCCTTCAATTAAAGACATATGTAAGTCTATATAACAAACACATAGAAGCAAAAGCTAGTTCATTAACAAATGTTTCCCAAATTTCTCGTCTCTGTGCTCAATCATAATTCAATCCAATGTTGGTGGTTTGTCCTTTTTGAAATTATTACTAGTAATGCCCGAGTCTAACCGATTGTGAGCGTCTCCTCGGACGAGAACTCGTACTCTGGAACTTCTAAGTTCAATGGAGCGGGGCCCTTTCGGATACGGCCGGCTAAAATCACAAGTTAGTCATCTGATACAAAACACTGGTTACGAACTTTATAGAGCCGCTTACAGATATCGTAGTGAGAACCGTGGCACGGGCAGAACCAACCACCAAAGTCACCAGACTCGCCAATTGGAACACAACCAAGGTGAGTGCAGACACCCAACATAACAAGCCACTCCGCCTTCTGGACACGATCCTCGTCCGACTGCGGGTCACGCAAAGTCTTGACGTCGACCGCTCGAGCCTCCTCTATCTCTTGTGGAGTTCGATGACGGATGAAGACGGGCTTACCACGCCACTTGATGATAACGTTCTTGCCCTCGGGAATACTGGCCAAATCGACCTCGACCTTGGCCATAGCCAAAACGTCCGCAGAAGCCGCCATGTTGGATAAGAAATCCTGGACGGTTGCCTTTGCACCTGCAGCGCTCAGAAGACCGAGTGAGCCAATCATGAAGTACGAGTACACTCGCGCGTTGTCGTCGCCCTTGCCGTCCTTGGTGTAGTGGCTGAAGTCAGGGACCTTGTATGTGTTGTCAGTCGTGTAGAAGTTGGACGCGAATCGCTTCTGGTCTGCATTTGTTAGCATTTCATACGAGCAGCAATCATAGTTGAGGCCTTCGGACGCGACAGTAACGTTGACGTATTATCCATAGTGAGTACTGCCGAGACATCATAATGACAGTTGATAATTCTCCGAACTCCAAGAAAAATTGCAATATGAATATCTTCTATACTGAGTATGCAAGTGCGCGCTCCATTACAGCTGAATCTGATTAAAGCACACAGGCTGTAAGTCCACCATTCCCGGTAGCCACCAATACTTGTCATGATAAAGAAAACCCAAACATATTCTATAATCATATTGATAAACTTCAGAATTAATTTTCTCCATCTGCTCATTGCATATTTCGTTCCGAGACGTTGTCCGAAGGCCAATTACAAACGGAAAAAAAACCTACCGACGGCAGCGACAGATCGCGACGCTTGTCGGGAAACTGCCGAGCAGCCGACACGGGAAGCGAGCACATTCTGCGTCGTCCTGATGATTGATCGAGACGCCATTGCTGGATGTGGGGTGAGCGGAGAGGTGAATGTGGTAGTGGTAAAGCGTCTTCTTCAAAAGGGCTGCCCGAGGATGTCCGTTGGGCACAAACCTTGATTTAGGGCGCTCTCATTGGCTGGGGTGGCCACTCACAGGCGAACGTTCGACGCTTGCGGTCTCTCGTCAACCCGAAGCTCCCAGTTATACAAATGGGCTCACCACTCGTATATTCGTGACTCAAATATTGGCGACGTGACAATTATCAACTATTATTTCTATATATTTGGAGCTATGGTAATTTAGAGTGTTATAGAAATTAAGTAATCTGTGAACAATGTACTCCTCGTATATCTACATCTGGGCACAGCTCCCATACTATAGTGGCTGACCATTATTGCTATATGATGACCTATGTATTCATTATACTATTCATTATATACTCCATACCCACAGACAAGCCCATACATACAAATACACACGTGATAGCCGATACGTGGAGACTGGCCATCTATCAACATCCAAAATACAATCCTATCGTACAGTCGCCATATAATTGCAGTTCGCCAAATTTCAATATTGGTCATCGAAACATGAACATGGTCTATAATTTAATCACACGCGACTTAGTCAAAATCTGCAGAAGATAAAACCTAGTCCTCATCCATAGGGTCGGAAGGAAGAACCACCACAGCTTGCGATCGAGACTCCGTTTGTGCTGGCCCAGGTTGCATCGGAAGTATTAACGTCGTCTGACCTTTTGGTAAGCTATGAATCGGAGCCGGCTTCGCTTTGTGAACAGTTGTAATTGTCGCGCCGGGCATTGGAATGGCACCATCCGTGCCAGCTACGGCCGCGGGTTCGATATCTGGCATGGGATCACTCACTCCGTCTGCTTCGGCACGCGCTCTTCTGTCTTTGAGAACTTTGTGTAAAGGAATTGTCCGTGGGATGACGTCTATGTGGACGTAAGCGACGTTGTAATCATCAGATATTGCAAAGATATACTTGCCAGATAAGAACTCCAGCTCGTCTAACTTATGTACGGCATTCGCTATAACTCCAGTTAACGCGCAAACTTATCTCGCATATATAAGCAACGAACCCACCTAAATCCTTATAATGCAATGTCTTTCTTCGATCGCTTCGCGACATATGTAGTCCTTGCTCGCACATATACTGGATAAACATTTCCTAAATACTAGTTAACTCGCTGGTGTATCCATCTCACTTTTGTTTACTACATACAGTCGCTACAGTAACTGCAAACGCAGCACTGTTCGAACACGCTCGCACATCCTCGTCTAGCTTGATTATCCTCTTCACGCGCGCAAGAGGCAACGACGCTTGTCCGGTCGGTGACTGGGTGGCAGACGTCGGTGTGTTGTTGTGCGACTTTATTTTTTTCTTCCCCGAGCTGCTTTTCGCAGCATTTATCGGCGTGGTCACAGCAAGGAGGTCGTCTAGTGGCTGCTTGTCGGCGCTGTTCATTGCGATAGACGAATGCTGATATGTTGAGTAAAATTGCGTAGAGCGAACTAATGTGGCCTGACTTTGACTGACGTGGCAGGCGATCAGAGTGTTTCCAAAACGCGTATCGTCGGCACCAGTCTCCTGCATTTGGTCATTAACTACTGCGGCCACAACTTTAGTACCAAGCAAATGAGCAGAATTTACGCGCTCTATTTTAGAATACCGTAAATATAGAATCGCTGCTAATTTTGAATATTCAATATTTACCGATATGATATTGCAGGTTTAGTATGCCGTATACCTGGATCTGCGAGCATGGAACTACACTCATCCTGGGGCAGGCTTGTATTCGTATTCCACGACTTTATTCATCAAATACATGAAACCCTCATGACCCAGCAAAATCAGAATGGTATTTAAAGTCGTAAAAACACATCATGACAGTTGGATCTTCAATGCGTTAACAGCAGGAAGACAAAATCTCATATATCATTTCCGAGCCGTTTTTCTTGACTCAAGCACAAATCAGGACACCGCAATACTGTAGGGCAAGTCATCCGGCATTCGTCCAATGTCATCAGGCTCGTATGTTACTGTACTGGGTATATTTTTAGGCTTATATCGCTTATCCAGAGCTTGTTTCCACTTCACGCTCCAGTGCATGACAGCATCTTTCGGAATCTCCCTCCTCCGTCCCAAATTCGGCAAATAACGCGTCTCCCAAACTCCCGTATCCCGCATGTCCACCATATATGGCAGTGGAAGCAACTCCAAGGCCCACCACCGCAGCGCCGCGTAATGACCCTTCCCAACTTCTGAATCCATCGAGAGCATATCGTGCGCCCTGGACATAACCGCGCTAACTGATCCTCTAATCGCAAACGCACCGATAGCTTCTTCCGAAAAATTCAATCCCAGATCGCGCGCCTCGCGCACCATCCATCGAAGACTCAAATCCGTTAGTTGGCCCCCGGTTTCTTTGTCAGTCGACCAGCCGCCCCCAATGTCCCCGTGATTCCCAGGAAACCAACGTTCAACGATATCGTTTGTGTCAGGCATTTGCAGCAAACTATGTGCATGCGCGTTACTGTGATACAAATTCTGCTTAAACTTTGACCTGCGCTCGTCCACACTGATCGCGTGCCGCAGATGCTTCACTATTCGTGCTCGCGCTGTCAACGGGAAAATTCGGTTACGTATCAGACCAACCGAATTTATCGAATCCCACAGACCAAGGAAGTGAATTTCGGGAACTGACATCGAAAACGTATTCTTAAAGCGGTCTGCTAGCAAGCTGGCTCTGCAGCTTGGGTTGGATGGTTGTCCATGATTTTCCCAATTCTTGTAAATTTCCCACGCACAGGGCACTAATTCCTCGCCTCCACTACCGATCAAGCCGACACGTTCAATCATGCTTGCGAGAATCCGTGCCGTGAATGCGCCACGGCTGAATCCAAACATCCAGATTCGGTCGCCAGAATTGTAGTATCGGATCAAGAAACGGTAGCCAGCCACAATATGATCGTCGAATGAGTACGCAATAATCGCGTCTAAATGCAGAAGTACTGTACGCCATTTTGACGATACACAGTCGAAGTCGTTGTCACTGCCTATATACGTTCCAATGCCAGCTGTGATTATTATGTTAGCTCAAAACGCGCTCTCGTACGGGATACGCACGCTGGTAATAATGAATCTGCGTATTACCGGTACGCTCTATCATCTGATAAAGCTTCAGCACATTCGACGGTGGTCTTTCACCAAATTTCGAACCCGTCCCATCAAAACACAGAACCAGATTCTTCCCCTGAAAACCATCATCGGCAGTAGCGTACGAACCCTGCGATAATGTCGTGCTGGATTCCAGGCTGCTGGCGGTTTCAGGTGAATGCGACATAATTGTCCGAAATGAGTCTAAATAATAATACTGAGATGAAAAAGCTGATGGCCGGCACGCCGACGCACAGAGATTGGAAATTGCAGGTGTGGTTGCGAACTTTTGATAAGGACTGAGATGGTATACGGAAGTCGTCAGGGCCACAGTCATTTAGCAAATAGTCGCCACTGTCATGTTTTCGAATATTTATAGTATACAACAGCCTTTTGATATTCCACAGAAAGCGACTTAAAACTAGATCAGAAATGCCGACGAGTTTCTTCGAATATCCAACACGAGAGTATGACCGCTGCATGAGTTGCTCGGAAATCTTGAACCGTTGCAAATTCGCCGCACAAGCCGCACATTCCTTCATCTTACCCGGCCTAATTGAGTGGGGGTCATTTCAATCTCCGGCCGGCCCAAAAGCAACATTTTAAATCGTTATTGGAATCTTTCAATGCGATTAGCATCCTACAATTGATTAGATTAGAACCACTCTCTCCAAAAATGTTGATTGCTCCTACTGTTAAAGCTATAGTCTTTACTGACTGGGACGGAACTGTCACTCTTCAGGTAACCGGGATTACGTTTTGTGGTGGTTTCACAGTATTGTTGTTCAGAATCTAAATTCGTGTACAAATTAGGACAGCAATGACTTCATGACTGATAACATCGGATACGGCCAGAAGCGACGAGTAGAACTCAATATTGAAGTTCTCGAGGGTCGGTGGACATTCAGGTAACTGTTGGTCTGGTCTTTGATGCATCCGCAACGAACTAATTCCCAATTAAGAGATGCGTTCCGGGACATGTTAGACTCCGTCCACAAGCCATTTCCAGAGTGTATCGAGTACCTGAAAGAGAGTATGTAGAATTTTCACAGGAATGGGATTGGCGGCAGGAATAATGATAAGCTAGACGTTCAACTCGACCCCGGTTTCGCGGATTTCTACAAATGGGCTAAGGAGACTGGCATACCTGTTATCGTTGTTTCGAGCGGTATGAAGCCCATAATTCACGCACTATTAGTCAAGCTTGTCGGCCAGGACGCTGCGAATAATATAGAGATTGTCGCGAACGACGTCAAGGTCAACGATGATGGTTCATGGGACATCGTCTACCGCGACGAGTCTGATTTCGGGCACGACAAGTCTCGGGCGATCAAGCCATACGCGGAGTTGCCGAAGGAAGAGCGACCTATACTCTTTTATGCTGGCGACGGTGTTTCGGATCTGTCGGCTGCTCGTGAGACAGATTTGTTGTTTGCAAAGGCCGGACGGGATCTGATCACGTATTGCGAGCGTGAGGGAATTCCGTACACTGTATTCCATAATTACACAGACATCCACGACAAGGTCAAGGCGATCGTCAATGGCAAAGTCACTCTTGAGAGTGCTATCGAGAACGAGAACATCCATGCTTTATAGAGTAAAAATTATTGAATTTCGGTATTTATAGATATTGCGACGTGAAATATAGAGAATAGAACGGTAAATTGTAGTTATAGGTATATTTTGTTGTAGACCTTATGCGAGGTACATATTGTGGCGATATATAGGACTTCTGTGAACTTAGATCATGTCACGATAGACATGTGCTGGATTGTTTGTCACTTTTGGGTTAATGGGATGTATCAATCTAACTTATATTTGAGAGAATGCAACGCTGCCATTAAAGTCATGGTAGGTAGGCGTACATCCTTGATTACATTTAATAATAGCCCACAAATATGCAGTTCCCTACCCGTTCCAATTCCCAATATTATACCCAAACAGCAGCCGACACAAAACGTAACTAATGTTTGTTAAACTGATACTTCAGCAGGTCCTTTGGGGTGATAAGCCCACACAACCGACCGCGATACTCGACCAAAATAACACTCGGACCCAATTTCTTGAACAACTCCATTACTGTCTCGAGTGGAAACTTGGGATTAACGGTGATTGGCGTAATATCAATGAACTGCGAAAAGTCGACATGCATACCCCCATGCTCTTCCTCAGGCATTCCACTCGCCGAAGCTTGACCACCTATGACAACAGTGGCAATGAGACTCGGCGCTTCACCCTGATCATTCGGAATATCAACATGTAATGGCCGCGGCTGCGGTGATGCACTTTTCGCCATTTTCACGGTGGTCATTCCCGTCGGTAAGTCATACGAGCTGGCATTCCCCGAACTCACCACCGCCGAGCTGTCGCGACTATCACTTACAGCACCATTACCATTAGTCGCCGCGTTTCCAGTGATAGCCGACACTGATGCAGGGCGTAGCGGCATTTGGTCTGGCGTGGTGAAGAAACATTTGGCGGTAGGCTGTATCGCGCTACTTCTTTTAGCGCGCTCAATGGCATACTGCAGTTCCGTACGGCCGATATATCCAGATAATATCATCGATCGCGTGTCTTCCACGACCGGGAATCCGCCATATTTTGTCCGTTTCAACAGCTCTTCGACCTCTCCAAGAACCATACCGTATGATGGAAGCACAGATACGCCCTGAATCATCGCATCCGACACGTTAACGCCAAACACGTGTTCTTCTTTATTATCCAAGAATGGAAACCCATTGAAAAAGATAGCTTGGTCAGCAATCCCGCCTCTGCCGAATTTTTCATTAATAATCTTCGTCACCCCGACCACAATCATTGTCGGTAAGATGTAGGTAAGAGCGCCAGTTAGCTCAAACATGATGACAACGACGGAGACCGTGATGTTCATGATTCCGGAGAGTGCGGCCCCTGCACCCAAAAATGCATAAGTTCCGGGTGTAATGCACGGTGCGTCCTTAGAGCACGCGGCGAAGAATGCAGATTCGGGGTGAGATTCATGCAGAACCTGGACAATAATCCCAACTAATCGTCCAAAAGACGCGCCGATGGCCATAGATGGAACGAAAATACCAGCAGGAACTTTACTGCCGTACGAAACAATGACAAGAAGTGTACGAACTACTGTTGCAAAGATCAACGACGCTATTAGACGTGATCGGTTTGACGGCTCACATAGTCCATCGTAATCCTCGCCACGCTCGCATTCCTTAAACAAAATCTCTAAGCTCTCTGTCATGTCGATTTTCAAGAACTTGTTGAAGTAACAGATAGCCGCTGTGATTCCAGCAAGACAAGCGGCCTCCTCAATAGCGTACTTTCCTAGGTGTTTCTTGCGGAATGCCTGCGCTTCTAGGTTCCATTTACTAACGAAGATGCCGTATAATCCACCAAAAACACCGAGAATTATAAAAAAGATTATTTCAAAAAAATGCCAGTCTCTATCATAATGAACCTGGAACATGACAAGCTGTCCCGTGCGAAAAGGGTTGATGGCCTAAAGAATCAGTTTCCTACGTCTCACAGAAATATACCATCATGGGAATACATACAGCTAGTACAGCAGTTCCGAAAAGGGCACAGAAATAACTCCGCCACATAGTCTTCAAACTAAAATTTGATGAAATTTCCTGTTTCTTGTTACTCTGTGTCGCTGTTAAAGAACATATTAAAAATACCTCCAGAGAGAATAACACGCCGCCTATCGGACTGCCAAAAGCAACTGCAACGCCAGTAGCAGCGCATGCTGTCAATATTTCTCTCATTTTTGCTATGCATTTTAGCAGTTACACCATCGCATCGTAATAAAATATCTCTTACCTGCATTTCGTCGATATCGATTGAAACACCTTGCAATAACATTTCCAGCGCACACGGCATAATGCACACTTGGTCCCTCCTTACCAACGCTCAAGCCAGAGGCTATGGCCAATGGCAAGCCGAGGGACTTTATTAGCAATGTCCAACCTCCCAGAAACCCCTTCATGACAAAGCCAGAGACAATGCATTTAATTTCGGAAATACCTGATCCTGCGGCATATGGAGCATAGAATTTTACGAGAAAAGCGCTCATGGTCGCAAAACATACTGATAAAATGACGAATATGAGATAGTTGAATATTGACCATGACGACCATTGATGCCATTCTGGACATCCTGTACTCACATATTAACATGCAGACAAACAAAACCTGATTTGTATTACTAACCGACATCCGCTCCCGAGCAGCAAAACTTCTCATTGAGATAAAATCCAGTCGTGCAATAGCCCAACTTAATATCTGAGAGCCACTCCGTGATAATATTTAGCATGGCGGCAATTGCACCGATAGACGCGCCTATGCAACTGACCACAATCCATCCTTGTATTGACCCGTATAATTCCCGAAAATGAGCGAGTACTGTCGGGAGCCAACTTCTACCGTAGGTTTTTAAGCTCCGGGAGCGTCTGACTCGCTGTCGTAGTTGTTCTCGCGCTGCGTCTTGTACCCAATCTAGAATAGGTTAACTAGAATTTGGACGATATCTCCTATGTACAGCATACCTATCGTGGAGAAGTCCTCATATCGCTTGATCTCGGCAATCTCTTCAAAATCGGTCGTAGCCATATTTAAGTTCTTCAATCACAGGCAACTATGCTGCTCTTCATACCAGTGCGAGCTCTTTGGATGGATGGGAATATGGTGAGACAATATTGGCATTAACTTCCTCTCCAGCTAAGCTCTGGCTTTGCCGGCAATAATTTTAGTAATATGGAAGACCGACGTGACAGGCCTATGATCATAAATGTAATTGAGCGCGAATAGAGAAGACAATATACAAAATGTTAATTGTGAATGCTAGTTCGGCATCCGAGACGTCATCGCAAAGTGTGCAGCTCTGCGATTTCCGGAACCGGCGGTTGCAACGGGCTTGGCGAGTTCGCTGGTTCAAGTACTACGTAGGCTAGTAACTTTTGAATCTTTCCATTCTGACGAGATTGAATAAATGTATTATGTCCTTAGTGAATGCTTTGTGACACTCTTCATAATAGTATTCTAGTTTCTGTTCAATTCAAGCAGTACGTTGTGCCACTGCCTCCCGGGACCTGTTGGGCAGCATTTTATGACCGCAGCTTTCGCAGGGCATGGTATCATCTACTTCTACTACCCTGGCATCTAAACCTTTTTAGCCCAGTCAAATCATCCGGTTTCATTGCTACAGTAGCATTATATGTTGGCATCAATCGACGAATTATAAGAAAGTGATATTATTGACGATATTTCGATCGCTCAACGGTCAGTCGCTAACTCCACGCACGGGAGACACAAGATGCAAACTCAGGGGTCACATATCCCTGAAGGTGCAGGTAGCATATTATTTGAATGTTAGTTCTTAAAAGCCAGAATCCTTGATTATACGATATGCGAGGATTCCGATCTTGCACCGCTTGACTCCTGCGCTCTGCTCAGTATCGCTGCGCTGCCTACATCTGTCAGTCACTCTTATTGGCAACGTCACTAGGAACGGGGGCAGATATTGCATCGGAGAAGCATCCTTTATAATGTGGTTATCGCAAAACTGGCCCGCTAATGATATATGCGAAATCGCCTGCGATATGTCCCATTTTTATACATCTATCCGATCTCGGCTGTCGACGGCGGCAACTGTCAGCGCCGTTCTTTATTGTCTGGATACTTAGTTGCATGTACCAGGTAAACTCGTTCAATCACGCATGATGATATTTACTGTTCATTCTGTGGCATCAGAGCACCACAAAGCCGAATTCCGCCAAGTCAGATAATACCTGCTTAGTGCACGTCCCACAATGGCGCCATAGATATTATGTACTCACCATCAACAAAGCCAAGTTTTGGAGCGCTCACTCCCGCAATTCGTTTGATTTACTAACTGACAGCGTTTTGCGAACGATAGCGATAATAACATGAAATCATATTGACCATTCTAAATACATACAAATAACGCACAGCATTATCGAAAACGTATATATAGAAACAAGCAAATCTCTCGTACCCCGAATCACTCAATACCAAATAATAGCTAAATACAATAGATCATATATCACATTCCATTCCCCTTCCCGTACTACGGGTGCGTAAAGAAACTTAAGCACTTTGTTTGCCGATCTTGCAAATTAGGTCCGATCCATCAACCGAATCGCCCTCACGCACAACAACATCTGAAACGACGCCGGACGCCTGCGCAGAGATAACCATCTCCATCTTCATCGCACTCAAAACAGCGATAGGATCGCCCTTCTTTACGAGCGAGCCGTCCTTCACGCGGACCTCGATGACGACGCCGGACATTGGCGCCCCAACATGGGATGGATTGCTAGGGTCAGCCTTTGGTCGGGAGATGGACTCGACGGACGCTTTCTTGTCATCGACGGTGACTTGTCGGATCTCACCGTTCATCTCGAAAAATACCTCGCGCTGGCCCGTGTGGGTTGAAAGCGGGCCGATGGCGAGTAGCTTGAGGATCAGGACTTTGCCCATTTCGATCTCGACGTGGAATTCCTCGCCGATCTCAGGTCGGCTGAGGAAGAACTTGGTCGGAAGAACGCTCAAATCACCGTATTTCTTGACAAATGTCTGGTAATCCTCGTAAACTTTGGGGTACATAACATATGACGCTATATCGGACTCCTTGATTGGGCCGTACTTCTTCTCCAACTCCTTACGGACAGCAGCGAAATCAATTGGCGGTAGCATCTTTCCTGGACGTTCGGTGAGCTTCTCGCGACGACCACGGAGAGCATTAGTGCGGAGTGGTTCGGGAAAGCCACCGTACGGTTGACCAATGAGACCTTGGAAGAAATCGAGAACAGAGTCGGGGAAGTCGAGAGTCGCGGCCCGCGCGACGACGTCCTCTGAAGAGAGCTTATTGGACACCATGAACTGGGCCAAGTCGCCCACCACTTTTGATGTAGGAGTGACCTTGACGAGATCTCCAAGTAACTTGTTGGCTTGGACGTATGCGCGCTTTGTTTCCAGCCACTGAGTACCGAGACCGAGCTGCTGCGCTTGGAAGAGCAGGTTGGTGAGCTGGCCACCAGGAATCTCGTGAACGTAAACATCTGGA
Organism: Lipomyces chichibuensis; assembly: GCF_038497645.1. NCBI lineage: Eukaryota > Fungi > Ascomycota > Lipomycetes > Lipomycetales > Lipomycetaceae > Lipomyces > Lipomyces chichibuensis. The sequence continues at coordinate 233,309 of NW_027117470.1, read as the reverse complement.
TCGGGACCTTTAAGATCGGCCTCGAAAACGGAATAGAGCAGACGTATCTGAGCCCAGTACGAGTCGATCTCGCGAATGTGATCGACATCAAGACCGGTGTCGATAGTACCTTGGAGAGTGGCAAGAAGCGCGATGATGGACGGCTGGGAGGTCATACCAGACATGGAGTTGGTGGCAACGTCAACAACGTCAGCGCCAGCCAGGGCAGCTGCAGCCATAGACGCGACACCAGTACCAGCAGAGTCATGGGTGTGGACGTGGATCGGCAGATCGGGATACTTCTCGCGGATGGTGCCGATAAGGATAGTAGCAGCCTGGGGCTTCATGGTACCAGCCATATCTTTGATACCAAGAATGTGCGTGCCCATGGCGACAACTTTATCAACGACGTCGAGGTAGTACTCCAAATTGTATTTCTTCCCTGGGTTCAACATATCGCCAGAGTAGCAAATGGTAGCCTCAACGATACCACCAGCTTTTCGGGCGGCATCGACACCGACCTTGAGCTGCTCAAGATCGTTCAAGGCATCGAAAACACGAAAGATATCGACACCGTTCTTCTTAGCCTGTAAACAGAAGTGATCAATGGCATTATCAGGCAATGATGAGTAGGCAACACCGTTCGCACCACGGAGAAGCATCTGAAAAGGAATGTTGGGAACAAGCGCACGGAGCTTGCGTAGTCGATCCCATGGGTCTTCGTACAGAAATCGCATGGCGACATCGAACGTAGCACCACCCCAGCATTCAAGCGAGAAGGCATTGGAGTAGGCGTAGGAAGTAGGGATAGCGACATTGGCAAAGTCGACAGTTCGGACACGGGTAGCGAGCAGCGACTGGTGAGCATCACGCCAGGTGGTATCCATTATAAGAGTGCCCTTGTAACCACGCACAGCCTTGGCGAACGCCTCGGGACCCTGCTCGAGATAGATGTTACGCCAACCCTGCCTGCAGGGTTCGGTGGTAGACAGTGGGTTACCAGAAGCGTCCTTGAGAACTGGCATGATTATCGGAGATCTGAGCTTGGGTTCGCCTATCTGGCCTTTGATGGAACTGCCGTTGACGGCGAGATCGCCGAGGTAGGCAAGAAGCTTCTGAGCTCGGTTCTGGGAAACCATCATGTCGAAGAGTTCCGGCGTATCGTCGATGAAAGTTGTCCAGCAATTTCCAGCGACGAAAGTCTCGTGCGTGAGGAGAGCGAGCAAGAACGGAATATTAGTCTTGACCCCACGGATACGAAACTCGATCAAGGCACGAAGCATCTTCCTTCGAGCTATCTCGTAGGTAGAGCCAGAACAAGTACACTTTACCAACATAGAGTCGTAGAAAGGAGTGATAATGGCACCAGCAAAGCCGTTACCACCGTCGAGACGAACACCATTGCCGCCAGCGGATCTGTAAACCTCAATCTTACCAGTGTCTGGTTGGAAGCTCTTGGTAGGGTCTTCGGTCGTAATACGGCACTGAATGGCGAAACCGCGAGACGAGATGTGATCCTGGGTGAGGCCCAGCTGGGCCAAGGTTGCACCAGCCGCAATCTGGATCTGAGCGGCGACGATATCGATACCGGTAATCTCCTCAGTAATAGTGTGCTCAACTTGACTGTGCAGCTGTTAGCCTTTGGTACAAGATATCTGACAAGGCGAAATAATACATTCTGGGATTGATCTCAATGAAATAATGTCTGTTCTGGCTGTCGACCAAGAACTCAGCGGTACCAGCGTTGCGGTACTTGACTGAGGAAGCCAGTTTGACGGCGTCCCTAAGGATCGCATCGCGGACTGACTTTGGAAGATCCTTGGCAGGCGCAATCTCGACGACCTTTTGGTGACGTCGCTGGACAGAACAATCACGCTCAAAGAAATGGACAACATTGCCTTCGGCATCGCCGAGAAGCTGGACCTCAATGTGTTTAGGCTTGTCCAGGAATCGCTCGATGAAGACAGTGCCATTGCCGAACGCGGCCTTGGCTTCTGAGGATGCTCGCAAGAAAGCATCCTTGATGTCGTCACCCTCACGAACAACACGCATGCCACGGCCACCGCCACCGAAGGCAGCCTTGATGATGATTGGGAAGCCGTACTTCTCAACGAAAGCCTCGGCCTCATACAGTTCCTCAACTGGACCGGGAGTACCAGGCACAACAGGGACATTGTTCTGCATAGCAATATTTCGGGCAGACACTTTGTCACCAAGGGCATCGATGACGTGGTGGGGAGGACCGACCCAGGCAATGCCAGCTTCTTCGACTTTGCGTGCAAATTCGGAGTTCTCAGACAAGAAACCGTAACCAGGGTGGATCATGGATACATTGTGTTCCTTCGCGATCTTAATAATCTCATCCATCTGAAGATAGGACTGAACTGGAGTATATTGGCCACGTTTGCCGATCGGATAGGCCTCGTCAGCCTCTGTGATATGTTAACACTGTGGTTGATTTGTTGCAAGTGATGTGACGTACTTTGTCTGTGCATGGATAAGCGATCTTCATAAGAGTAGACAGCTACAGTCTGCATGCTAAGTTCATGGGCAGTACGAAAGATCTGAAAGGATTAGAATCATACTCATGATTAATTAAAGGCTTTAAGAGGGACATACACGAATGGCTAATCAAGAACCGCAAGAGGCGTCATAATTAGTTTCTTGTATCACAACAAAATGTAGACGAATGGATGACCTACGAATTTCACCACGATTCGCGACTAAAAGTAACAATTGTCAGTATTAACGCTACACCGATACGATTTGACGGGAACGAAGCAAAAGTGAGTGCCGATTGGTGATAGAAATAGCATTGGTGACACACCTAAGATCTTATTCATGGAGCCTAAGATAGCTGTCTGCTCACGCATACGCTGCATGGTGGAGAGAGTTGTGCTGTCTGCAGCATTCGAATAGCCGACGGCGGACATAATTTCGAAGCCTTGAACAGCCAGGAGGAGGACTGGAGGATGAGTTGTGAATTGAAGTGGGGAACCGTCCGAAAGTTGGCCGAGGGGAGAACTAGAAAATATAAGCTGGGCTTGCTTGCAGCGAAATTATTTGGTGTGACGTACACCAGAATAGGCTAATAATGGAGCTCATCTAATTAACACTGTGGGGGCTCCAGGGGTGACAAGCCCTAAGGATGGCACCAGAATAATTGGCATTCAACTAGCGGAGACATCCAAAAATTTTGCACGCGCCGCACTTTTCGGCCCGCTTGCACATGACCCTCTTTTTTTTTTTTTTTTTCTTTTCTTTCTTTTGTACACACCCTTGTATTACAAACCTGCTAAGCAAGTTCACGTGATTATCATAATTGATATTACTTACTAGTTACTAACAGTGATTATCTCACTGCGAGTGCAGTTGCAAATTTACATTTATGTGGTTGCCCTTGTATTAGAAGGTGAGGTGCGGCTTCAAATCCGCTGCTTCAGGCACGGCGAGTCACACCGAATATTAGCCGCCCCCACCATTATGACGTCGGAGGGTGTAGATTGCCCACCAATTCCTTAACTCCCATCCCGTGAAGCATCCGCCGACACAAAGAATGTGTTCAATATTACTCAATACTTTATAGTCTGACAAAAAGTAGGCAACTTATCGTCCTTGTTTACACTTTATGGCACTTACTTAAACAAGAAAAAAATTTGTTTTTGTGAATCGTTTCGGTCTCATTTTGACTGTTCGCTGTTTGGTCAAAGTGCCACTTTACGCCTCTCACACTCGGTTATCGACGGCAATCGACTAAAGTCAACAGCAGCGACGAATAACATGCGATTCTGCGCAGCAATAAACTTTATCGGTGACCGAGAAATATTTTCCGTCTTGGCCATCATGATACTTTGGTGTGCATATCAGTTAAAAGCCGGGAAAAATACTCAGCTGGTATCATCTAGAATAGGCAATTCTACCAGTAGCTAAAGCAAAGTCACTTCTTAGTGAACCCCGCCCGGTAAACCATGGATTAACACTCGCATCAGTCCTAACCCTCAAATCTGACGGCCAGTACAATAGGGTTTAATCTCGACCGTGAGTTTAGTGCCATAATTACATGGACCTGCCAGCTAGACTCACGAATTTCTATTTCGGTTGCTGAGGCACACATGACAAAAGTGATGTTGTGAATAACTGAAAGTCGTCAGACACATTTTCCCCAAGCGAATATTCGACGCATATAAGCCTTTATTTAACCGACGTTCTACGGATTTATGCTTCCTAACCCCGAACTGCGGAGTTTGTTTGCAATCGTTGGTCAGGATATGTCAGATGGAAAGAACCCGTAGAATGAGATCCGGAATAATTTCTCCATGATTTTAAATATAACAAATTAGAATAATGGAGTCTATCTGACGAAATGTACGACGCGACAGACGCGACAGGACTCACTCGACAGATTTTGCCAAACCAATAATAGTTGACGACGCCAATTGCAGGGAGATTTTACAAAACTATTAGACTAAATGCCGGCTGTAGATAGAAATTGTTTCAAATACCAATTCGACCGTGGGCCACAATTCCATATAATGCGAATTCATAAGAAGTATTTGTTTGATAAGCAACAAGAAGGACATACCGACGATCATATTAATTCGGTCGATATTATGTTTGTCCTCAGCTTCATAAATATATGTTTGTTCCGATGACCAAGAAATATATATACTATAATTAATCAGAACTAAACTAAATAAAGCCATATCAAGACGCCTTTCCAATGCAATCATCTTTTTCTACCGAATTTGTTGGCAACTAATTTCTGATCACTCAGAAATAGCAAACCGCATGCAACGCTGGAAAGTTCTTATACTCCTCCTGCCACTTCACCAGAACGTCCAACACCAAATTATCCACATCCTCCGCCTCCTTCGCTGCCGCCGACAACAAATCCGCGAGTCTCAAAATCGCTTGTCCGCCAATCGCAGCCTCCTCATGATTATCCTTAATGTCCACATTAATGACATGCACCATCCTATTGTAATTCTCTCCTCGATTCAATAAATCGTCGCACACGGCATCAAAGCATCGCTCCTCGCAGGTGATTATGACGTCGAAAATCTGCTTCTGTTCTTGCCATCGTTCCGGTGCGCGCTTGATCTTGCGGTTACGGTCGATCATACTCAGTACACCATTTGAGGTGTAAAGTTTCTGGTCCTTGACAAGTAGTTCGTTATAAATCTCCTCGTACGGAGTACCGAACATGTAGATGTTTGGACGATCGAGCGTTGGGCCCGGAAGACGAACTGCTGAGCCAGTGCCAAACGACGACACGTCGTAGCCGGCGATTTGAAGCGTCCGGTGGGCCTCCATTGATCTGTTCTGATTGGACGCACATACTGTACAAAATTTTAGACTTGCCATTATAAATTCTTCCGAATACACAATTTATTGTCTAGCGTTAGTTGAGTGACACAAAAAAATAAGTGATCATGATGGAAGTCGAATTTAAGGGTATCGTGGCCGATACATTACAAATATTTAAAGAAAAACGCGCATATCATTCGTAAAAAAAGCTTCATAAATTCCAATACAAATAGTCAAAAAACTGTACATCTTGTACATCTATTACCTTTCTTCACCCTATCACTTACTGCGTCTTCTTCACAATGAAATCGTTCGAGAAATCGATAATCGAAGTCCAATAGCCATCTTTCAAATACGTCTCATTATGAGTCCTAGCATCATTTAGTACTATGCACGCACCCACACCGTACGGAAGTAACGTACGCATTAGCGAATTGTCGCCAAACTTTGTTCGGGCTTTGGCAGATTTCATACAGAACCTTCATGTGAACAGGAGGCACTATCTCGTCTTTCTCGCCGCTGAGAAAAAGGATCGGAAGCTTCCTTATTTTCAGGAGTAGCTTTTCTGAGGGCCAAATTTGGTGGCACAGGAATGTAAAGTATTGCGCAATAGGTAGGACCCTGTATGGACTTATTAACAACTTACATCTTGACCAGTCAAAAGACGTACATTGGTATTAGCGACGGGATGCTGCGGAATGTGTTTTCCACGATTAGTCCTGCGACCTGCTACAATTAGTCATTGAGCAGCACCAAATCTGCCAAGCAAATCATACTTCATCTTCATGCTTTGCAGCCAAGCAAATCGCCACAGCACCGCCTAAACTCTGACCGTACAAGAGTATGCCAGTATCTTTCAACTCTTTCTCTTTCTTGATGTACTCAAACACAGTCTCAGAGTCGATTTTAATGCCGGCTTCACTTGGTTTACCCTGTAGTGTTGTTAGACTTGATAATGCCTGCATGGCGCACGATGTCATACTGTGCTAAGACCGTATCTACCAATTGGATTAGTATGTAACAAAGCATTCATCATAAATTGCATATACCCTCTATAAGAGAATAGCACTCTGTAGACATAGCATAGGTTAGCAACAGTGTCCTGGTTTCTTGCATGAAGTACTTACACGTTATACTGCAATATCTTGTAGAACGCTGAAGCGATCGGTAGCCGATGACCCTGTAGTACCTCGTGAATATTAATCCTATATAACTCTGTTCAGTCGTAATACGCACCATGTTTCCGGCATTCGCGCAGAATATTATGACAGTCTGTCCATCTGTTCGCAATTCTGGATCGGTTTGCTTCAGACACATATCAGCACCCAACCGTCACACAATATCCCTCCAGCATAACAATGTCTGTGTCCACACACTCACCTTCATGACGAATAATTTGATCTGCTCCCCATCCTTAGTTTCCAGCGTAATATCTTCGTACGGGATACTATAACGATCTGGCGTCGGCACGTCTGTCCTACTTCCCGCCGGAAAACTGCTCGGGTAAATCAATGCAGACTGTGCAAAGTAGAGTATAACTGCCAGGGTCCCAATACAGCTTATCCCAGTTGCTGATATAATTTTGAGTGATTTCAGAAGCAATCTGATTGACCAGTCTTGCGATGAGCCGTCCATCGGTAGATAGATTGTCAGTTGTCTTGCGCGGAAATAAGTGGCGGGGTCCGGACAATTCTAAATAGATATAAAATGTAGAACAACTTCAATAGATGTAGTAACAGACTGCTGCCATATTTTGTCGTAACGAGTGATCGCTCACATATAACTCGGGCAAATAATCAATCGATTCTCTATGGCAACAATTAATCGTCTCCTGAATTCGGAGAGCAACCGCGATGCGAATAGAGTTCTAAAAGCTCTAGAACTAAACCTTAGATGCCAATATCCGGGTAACTACATGACAGCCGCTCGTAATGTCAGCTCTCTCGCGAGTGGATTGCTCGTGATATATCATACATCATACATAATTCCATATAATCTCTTGATCACAATTCGTTTGGTTAGAAGGATACTGGACACATTCTGATTTTAGAATGAACGGAATACAAGTTGATATGAAGGCGTTGAAGACCGGTGAGGTCAAGTAAGTCGAGTTCTAAATACCTGCGGTTGATGGTATTCATCGGTAGATTCTTCGAGAGGATACTAATATCTGCTATTTATTATAGTCTTGGAACGTCGATGTAAGTAATATTGGAATATTTAGATTGTGAAACCTGGATTGAATGCAGGCAATGATCTGACCATATAGTATGGCGGTAACATTCGACGGTGGTGTCATCCTTGGTGCCGACAGGTGAGTTAATCGGGTAATTCACGAGTTTTCGAATATGTTCTAATCTATGTCACAGTCGTACTACTACGGGTGCTTTTATTGCGAATCGGTTAGTGGGCAGGAAGTGATGGTTATTAGAAGGCAACTGACGTGGAGTGCAGTGTGACAGATAAACTCACGCAAGTTCACGATACTATATGGTGCTGTAGGTAGGTGATCTTGCTTCAGACGGTTTGAATTGCTGGACACAGTGCTAACGTTGTTATAGGTCAGGATCAGCGGCTGACACTCAAGCCGTCGCCGACATCGTTCAATACCACCTGCAGATGTACACGTACGCACTGACGACTCAAACTATTGATCGGTCTCTAATACTAACTGTATTTCATATTAGGGTCCTAAATGCTGAAGCGCCATCGACCAGAGTCGCTGCAGCGGTCTTCCAGGAGCTATGTTACGCCAACAAGGATATGCTGACGTATGTCCCTCGGAGCTCATATCATATTTACGAGATCGAATGTTAACGCTTGAGCCTTAGAGCCGGTATTATTTGTGCTGGTTACGATAATCAGTATGGCGGTGAAGTTTACAGTATCCCACTGGGAGGAAGCATGCATAAGCAAGATTACGCTATCGCTGGTAGTGGATCTACTGTAGGTCAAACTCATATATCAGTCGTGTAGTTAATAGACAGGAATGATATTAACGGCTCGACTAGTACATCTACGGTTTCTGTAACACTCAATATAAACCCAATATGACCAAGGAGGACACCATCAAGTTTATTAAGTCAGGTACGATGTTTTTGATGTGAATGTTTCCTTGAGATTTCTGAACTGACATATTTGGTAGCCCTAACGGAGGCTATAAAATGGGACGGAAGCTCAGGTGGTGTTATCCGTATGGTAGTGCTCACCAAGGACGGTGTCGAGCGGCTGATTTTCTACCCTGATGACTATCAGAAGGATTAAATTGATTGATTGGCTTTATGAGGAGAGTTTTGCTGCGGATTGTCCTTATATGTCTTGACATAAATGTAACGATGGGCGTGTGTATATATAGGCGCATCAATAAATGTTTCGTTGTATGCATATCCATCTTCGTCAGTCTCATTGCTGGCACCCGTATGCATCACGTTGCGTAATCCGTGTGACACATTTATATAATGTGGTCCGATATACTATCGATTATGCACATGCACAGGAGAATATCAAACATTCCAAAATAAACAAAAATTCCTGAGTAGCACTAAATATAAATAAACAATACTGACAAATGCTGAAAACAAGCCTAACCCAAACAACAAATGCAACGACTTTGCGAATTAAATATCTATTGACCCATGCCAGCTGCAAGTCAAGCAGTAAGATATGCCTCCTCGCTCGCAAATCCAGCAAGCCACATCGGATCATCCATTACCTGACCTGCCAGAACACCATTATTCAACGTCCGACTCTTATAAACGATACCATGTTCAATCCGCGAATAGTACAAAGGAGTGTTAATCTCTTCCGGACTCGGCTTCCATTCAGATGGCCGAATTTTGTCAAATAATGAATTCCGATAGCAAAACGACAGTAATGCTCGCCAATTTTCATCTCGCTGCAGAATATCGGAATTGCCGATTACAACAAGTAGTTCTTTAGCCCGTGTAATAGCAACATTGAACCGCTTGGCCTCGTGGATCAGGCCCATACCTTGTTGATAGTCATTTTCAACAAACCTCTCACGTGTGCGTGTGGTGCAGACGATCACGACGCGATGCTCGGCGCCCTGATATGATTCGACGGGGCCAACATTGACGTCGCGGAGACGTTGTTGACGGAGCTTATGACGGATTCGTCGAATCTGCTCTCGAAATGGTACTGCAATTGCGATTTCAAACGGCCTAACGAGATTTCTATCGACGAGATGTTTAGCGACGGAACAGCACTGCCAGGTAGTTAGTATCCCTGCCCACCAGAAGCGGATTGAGTTTATTCTCACCAGACTAATCTCATCGGCATTGAACCATGAAATCCCCTCGTCGACCATCTCATCGGGACCTTTATTTTCAATAAACAACATTGGTATACTATGGTTTGGTAGCCGTTCCCAAGAACATAGGCTATTGACGTTCGTCGCCTCAGGCAGTAGCGTATCATAGTAGAATAACGACGATGGCACAGCAATTAGAGCAGGATGACTTCTGTAATTTCGAACGAGATTTGAGAATGCCGGACGAATGTAAGGAATTTTCGGTTTTCTACCATTCCGCAGTTGTTGCTTCCGAGCTAAAGGGTGCTCTGCATAAAAGGCTCGCTCCATTAGGCGTTCGAATAATGAGACGTCTAACTGGGAGGCATTGTCTTGCCTTGAAGCTGTCCGCGGTCCCTAGACAATATTAAAATATTTTCGACGCAATTATAGATTACGCACCAGTTGTCGATGATCACCAGCCATCACTACTATTGGGACTTCATCAACATACGACATGTCAGGCAAAACTACCCTCAGAGGGACCACTGTCTCCGGCTCAGTACCCTGTACAGCTTCATCGATCAGCAGTGCACTCCAATGTAGCGTCCGTTGCGAATTTCCAAATGCCTCCATCATATATCCTTCTATCTTCCCCAGGGACTTATTACTGCATTGCGCCTCATTCAAGATATTGGCATCCCTGCAAGAGCAAACGACTATTTTGTAGTTCATTAAAACCTTGAATTCTGGAATAACGAACATATCTTGCGAATCCACGCATTCGATAGCACAGAATGCGAGTAATTCCGTCGGCACCTCGGCGAATGCTCGTGTAAAGTGATTTAACCGGAACAGTTCCTTATTATTCAGACGCAGACGTAGTCGCAGAGCTAGTGTATCTGCAGCAGCATCACTGGGAGCGCACAATAAGATGTGGCACCGTGGTGACACTTTGACCAGCTGCAGGGCGAGCTCGACCATTGTTTTTGTTTTACCAGTTCCCGGTGGACCGGAAATCAAAAATGGCACGTCACCGTAATTGCGCTTCAGAATCGAATCAATGGCCCGTTGCTGTTCGTAGTTGAGGTCGTTGTCGTACCACTCGAGATCAAAAACACCACTGGACAAAGTCGTTTGCATAATTCCATCTTCATTTTCAGGAAATAGCATTTTCCGAGCAAATCCCTGAATTGCATTACTACTGGTATCTGAACATAAACTAAAATGAAAGACTCATACCGATGGCTCAACCTGCATCTCGTCATGTAACTTCTCGACAGCATTTGCACATTTTGAATGGAATGCTTCATCTAAGACAAATTGCACGTTAAACTTGTTCGACTCAAGAAGCAATCCGTCGATTCGAACGATGACTTCTCCGTTGCCTCTATCCATGTGCCAAATGTACCCTGAGTGTTCGTATCCTGTAAATGCGAGGTTCTCATATGCTGAATATTGTGGTCGAAGTTGTCGGAATAATAGAAGATCACCAATTGACACTGACGGCGTGAATTCTCGAATACCATGGCATTTTAGCTTGAATAATGCCTTTTCGTAGTCACTCTCTTCTAGACACACGCCGTACATGTCGTATGTTTTTAGTTCCATTTTTTGTGCTTTGATCTCCATGTCAATCAGCTGGGCAAGTTTGGAGTTGTATGTAGATGCTGAAAGATCCGGCCACCGAGTGGTGACTGCCGGCGGTTCATAGCGGAACGGTGGAATTACTTCTCGAGATACTAATGCTAGGCTAGCAAATCCGTCGACATAGTTTTTGAGACAAAAACCTGGAGGCTCAGTCGACTCTGTTCTCAATGCAGAAAACGTGTTTACATTCTGATGCCATTAGTCGCCGAAATAAATTTTGGCAAACAAGAAATACCTTAAGCCAGGCGGGAATAAATCTATTCGCATAAATGTCTGGGGCCCACTCATTTTGTGTATCTTTCTGCTCTATGCTCAACATGGTTGGCTGACTAAGTGTTGGTGCAACTTGCTGCAGATTCGGCGAAATTCTGGCATCTGAGGCTAGTTCTTGTGTAATCTCTGGCAAGGGACTTATAGGAGATTTGTGAATTTTTGATACAGGGGTATTAATACTTGTTCGCGAAGTGTCTGATACTGATCCATTCATGACTGGCGGCATCACTCTCTGAGGAATACCATACTGATATGAGCTGCCATTGGAATTAGCATTTATTAACTGTGTGCCATTCATGCGAAGTTGTGACATATTCCGTTGCAGCTGCGTAAATCGCGTATGTTGCTGTGGCTGCTGTGCGTGTGCACCTCGTGCTCCGTCGCCGCTGCGATAAGTGTTTGGCGATGTCACCGGTCGCATGCTTTGCATAACCGTGTGAAGATGTGCACGAAATGACATTATGATATTGTAGAGCGACTGACTGGGGCTGCATGTATAAATAGCATTCAGCTGATTTAGGACGTCCATCTGACTTCGAATAAACGCGGAGTCAGTCGCGTTTGCTGGAATCACTTCACTCGCCTGATCCGTCCGTAACTGAAGATGAAACAGTTCGTTAGACATGAGTTGCTTGTTCGCAGAAGAAAGCTGTTGCAGTTCAAGCTTTTGTTCGACATCGGACGGCGGTGTTGTCCGGACGTGCGGAAGCCTTACAGCGACACCGGGAGGCACTGGGATGTATGACTGTGGCGGATCGAGTAGAGCAACGACATGTGGCTCTCTGTTCTCGCTGGATGGAGCGGTCGCTAGGGAGGTGTATAGTGGGAGTGGAGTATTGACGGATGGACTGGTAATTACAGGACTGCCGAGTGGAGGTCCCCCTGCACCTGGCATTGCAGGCCCCACGGGAGGTCCATACGCAACACCGGGCGGAACACCAGGGATACCAGGAGGAGCGACTCTGGAAAATGCTAGGCCAGGAAAGGGAGGAATAAACGTGATCGGCAGCTGTTGCATAAGTTTTGAATCTTTGCGAACGGGTTGATCCTCCACAATTACTATGATCCGCTGTTTAATGGAGTCAGTTATTGTTATTATTTGTCAGTATGTAGTCCCTTTTGCGGTTCCTCGCCCTGTATTCCTGAGGGTTGATTCTTCTGCGCAATTACTTCTGTAATTAGGAACAGTAGAGCTTGCTGTTTCATATGGGATGTTAGGGAATTGCACGAGGTGACTAATGAATCTAGCCGATTTAATTGGTCAGACTAATGATAACGGAATTGATTGCTCACTACTGTGCTGAAGCGCGTAGACAGTCTCGAGGGAAATAGATAATCGGCCGTATTATGATTTCGCGATTCGCACGGGATGTGGGGCATCCTAGTCAGTCGGTAATGCTCGCCTAGCCTTGCATCTTATCTGTAAGCCGCGAGCGGCTCCGTCGAGTTAGAAATTTACAAATGATTTTACGGGACACTTCGCTACTGTTCTACGTTCTAGTTGTATTAATGACAACAAGGCTTACCTACGATTTTGGTAATAGCACATAGTGACAACAACCAGAGTCAATACAATGTCGTTTGTCCATTATCGCTAGAATATACTGCATTGAACAATGATGACCAATCTTTACGAATTATCTCTAAACTAAAGTAATGTCGGCACAATGATGTGAATACAAACCAATCGATTAACAAAAACTAATCCACATCTAGACTATAATGATCCTGGTCCACGTTACTCTTTGGGAGCGAAATCAGGACCAAATGTGCCCTCCGCAGTGTTGAACTGAGCATTCTTGTGCAACTTGGACATAGCGAAAACGTCCTCGATGTCCAGAACGATGATCGTGAAATTCTCCCTGATACGCTCAGTATGAACACTCTTCGGAATAACGGAGTTTCCCAAAACAATCTGAAAAGAAATCAAAATCTGGTTCGGGGTGGCATTATACTTTTCCGCAATCCTCTTCACAACAGGATCGTCAATCAGCCTGCCCTTAATACCCTTCTCTTTTAGCTTATCTTTGTACGTTGGATTCAAGTTACCGAAAGGAGAGTAGGCGGTAACGTGAATCCCATGGTCCTTGGCAAGCTCTCTGATGTCGCCACGGATGTCGTACGGGTGAAGCTCGACCTGCGTAGCGGCAGGAACAATATCCGAGTTCTTCAACAGTCTATTCATTTGGCCGACCGTGAAGTTGGAAACACCAATATTTCTCACTTTCTTTGTGTCCTTGAATATCCTCTCCATGGCCTTCCAAGTGACAACATAGTCTGTGCCCAATGGATCAGCAACACCATGTCCATTCTCATCCTTAGGGAATAATTCTGTGCCAGGTTTCAATGCGACCGGCCAGTGCATGTAGTACATATCTAGGTAATCAGTCTTCAACTTTTCCAGACTCTTGCTGAGAGCGGGGAGAACATCCTCTGGTCTGTGAGAATTGCACCATAGCTTACTGACCAGAAAGATCTCGGATCGTGGAACACCGGACTCCTGAATGGCATCACCGATAGCCTCTTCATTGTCATCTAGATGAGAGTTAATCTGTGCCAGTATAATAGTGCTGGCAAGTCATACAGATGGTAGCCGTGTCAATGTGACGGTAGCCGATCTTTAGCGCTTCCTTAACAGCATACTTAACCTGTTCCGGCTCAGATAGCCAGGTACCGAGGCCAATTGCTGGGATAGTAGCGCCGGTGTTGAGCTTGAAGTACTTCTCTGTAGGGTCAGCTATATGCGTGTGGGTCTGCGTAGTAGTCATTGTGCAAATGCCGTACAAATTTGCAAATTGTGAGATCGAACGTATGAGGAGTGAAATCTTCAGACCGTGCGATAGAACGCAAACTGCTAGAGTACGGGAATAGCAGAGATGCAAGTTTTGTTACTTTTAAGTGTGCATCCTTATTGAAGGATGACGTCGACAGTTGCAGAGCATTGCCAGATATCGCAACCGAGGGCAGAATTAGACTCGACGATGCGAACAGAGCGTGGTTTCAGGCGTTGATCATAAATCTAGGCAATCCGGCGAGGGGTAGGTCGCGGTGTGCCCTGTGGGATCGCGTCAGAAAAATGTAAATGTTGTCAAGGACGGCCATGATCGACGTTCCAAACATTGCCGTAATTTTCTAGAAGAGCAACAGTCATCACAGACGCCACTGTATCGATCTGGGGGATGGGGAACAAAGAACAGGCAAAAGAAGTAGGGATGGTCCGGCATACTATAATCATCACTATGTCATTATTGCCATATTTGTCGCTATAGTTGCTGTCCATAGTTTGTTTTGTCATCGCTTTCGCAATAACAGTATATGTAAGATGAACAATGGACATTCTGGAGAGTAAACCAACCAATCCTCTTTACGATATTATTCGTATTTGACGGCTTTTTTCTCTCTCTAGTAATAACAACCCAAATAGTAGTTTGTAACGCACCAAAAAAAATTGCGATGTCTGTGGATCGAACACAGGACCTTCAGATGACAACAACCGAAGTTTTCGCTTCAGTCTGACGCTCTCCCAACTGAGCTAACCCCGCAACTACTTATGATCTCGAATAGATTGTATCCCTGTTGAAGTATGTGCTAGGGTTAGGGTGCAAATTAGAAGGAGGTGCCGCTATTATTTGCAATGGCTTTACTTTGACTTGTCGAAAGGCAGTAGAGTATTTTATCATGAGATTTTGTAGAAGCTTTATGGAGATTGGTGTGAGCGATGATTCTCGTGTGTTTTCGTCAAGCAGTTAAAGCAATGCCAGAAGCCCAGAACGCGTCGAAACCTAACCTCAAGTGACTTTCGACGCGTAACGTCCGCGCAGCACGGCGGTGTCTACAAAGCCTTCCGAACCTCAGCGGATATCAACATACGAAAACACCAGTTACTTCATACTATTTAGCAACGTAGAACGAGCAACTAATCAAACAAGATTTGACGGGTGATCACTTAGCCGAGGACCGTGCGACTACTAGATGCCAGCACGCACACTCACTCGCAGTCATCAGCGAGCGTCGACGATGTCTTCGCAAGGCTCTACAGATTTTCCGCCCGCGCCTCCAATGACAGCCTCGCGACAGGTCGTGAAACCGATTGACAGTGATGAAGAAATGGACGAGGAAGAGGAGCTAATGAGTGTTACTGGCATTATTGACAAGGCGAGTCTAAAGAGACGAAAGAATGCGACCGCGTCGTTCACATCCGCGTCTGACTCCAGGCGATATCCAAGTGCGTAATTTAATAAATGTATTGTGCTAGAGATGCTTGCAATAACAGTTTGCTGGAGAGATCTCGACTCTATAGGAGATAAACTGACATGTGTCTGTTTAGAGCGCAAGCGTGGTGTCTCGTCGCGATCGGACTTATACAAGGACCGAGAAGCAGCAGAAGAGCAAACTTCAGATGCTGACGACGAAGATATGGCAGATGTAGTTGAGGAGGCGGCTTCTAGCGATGCTAGCAATACTTCACCGGCCACCTCTGCCAGACGGCTACCCCGGCCTTCGAATGGTGCGCCTACAATACTCAACTCGTCAGATAAAGCTGCTACCACCAAAAACTCGGCTTCAAGTGGCCGCAAACGAGCGAGCGTTAGCGGGGGAATCCAGGAGGATGGTGGCGACGTAAACGCGTTATTTGGTGCGTGCCTTGTGATGCATACAAGTTAGATTCTAACATGTCGCGCAGAGGCGGTGAAAGATGCTGGCACAGCTTTAGAAGAAACTGCGGCAGACTGGATTCAGAACTATGAAAAGAATAAAGTTCAGGCTATGATGGAAATGGTCAATTTTATCCTACAAGTACGTAATTTGGAATGACTTTATGTCCGACAGATATTGACTGACATCCGTAGTGCTGCGGATGCCATTCCTCCGTAACAGCCTACGATATTGAGGATCAAGATTCCGTTACACAAACTTTAGCACAAATTCAAGATGTTTTCGGCAAAAAGAAGATGAGCGACTATCCACTTGTGTCTAAGCGGCCTGAGTTCAAGAAGTTCCGAAGCCATCTTGTCGACTTTTTCGTAGCATTTATTGACAAGGGCTCTGAGCGTGAAACATTATACGAGGACGATTCACTTATGGAAAGTATCCAAATTTGGATTACTGCGATGTCCAGCTCGACACTTCGCCCATTCCGATATACTGCTACCACAGTCGGTCTTTCTATTCTCACCGCCCTGTGTAACGCGGCTGCCGATATAGCTAAAGCCACAGGAAGATCAACGAAGCTGCTGGAGAAAGAGAAAATTAAGCCCAGACCCGCAGTTGCCAAGTTACAGAAACTTCAGGCTACAGTTGACGGTTATGCACAAAAGACAGAGACCCTCGAGAATCTCATAAGTGACCTATTCGACACTATTTTCGTTCACAGGTACCGCGATATCGATGCAAAAATTCGAACTGACTGTATCCGCGAGCTAGGAAAATGGATGCAGACGCTGCCTGATGTCTTCTTCGAGGGCGCCTACCTCCGCTATATGGGTTGGATACTCTCTGATGCAAACGGCAGTACCCGCCACGAAGTCGTCAAGGGCTTGACTAAACTCTACAAGGATAACTACTTCATCGGTGGTCTGAGACAGTTTACGGAGAGATTCACTTCTCGGCTTGTGGAAATGGCGACACATGACGTTGATCATTCTGTTCGCATTGCGGTTATCGATTTATTGGATGCAATTAGGGCAGTTGGATTCCTAGAACAGGAGGATATTGATACGGTTTGCGGGCTAGTGTTTGACACGAATCCTCGCGTTCGTAAGGCAGTTGTTGGCTTCTTCATGGCTAACATCAAAGAGATTGTAGCTGAAAAGTTGACTAACATCGGTGACGTTGGGGATATTCGCGAATACTTATCTGGCGAAGTGGCAGATGAAAGTGATGTCGCCTCTGCTGAAGAGGGCGGCAGAGACGAAAATATGGTCTCGAGATCCTGGTTCACACTAAAGTCTATCATTGAGGTTTTGGAGTCTTACAATCCTCAGTCTCTTGGAAATCCCATTCATATGTCCAAACTGGAGATACTGATTGGTGGGCGTACTGAGTCTCGATTCTCAATTGCTGCGCAAGCTTTATGGAATGTTGCCCAATTATCGGTACGTTTATAGCTGAAACAGCGTAGTTATGAACTAACTCATGTATAGTCTTGGATTGAAATCGTCAACTATGCACTTTTCGATCCTTCAGTCTCAGCGAACGACAACGAAGATTCTATTGGATACAAGATTAAGATGCAGATCGCATTGACCGCTCAGCAAGAGCAAATCCTCTTAGAAATTGGAATTGGCGCTGCTGACGCCGCTGACAGACCCCCAGAGAATTTAACAGACAAACGAGTGAAACGTGCAAGAGGCAATGAACGTGAAGAGCGCATAAAGGAAATCTCAGAGGATCTTATCCCACTTCTACCTAGGCTTTTCAAGAAGTTCTCGTCTGATCCTGAAACAGCGTGTAATGTTCTTCGGTATCATAATTTCATTAATCTCGACATTTATCAGCAACTGCGACAGACTGTGGCATACCAGGACGTTTTTGACACCATTTGTAAAATATTCACGTCCTTCGACAATGCGTCGATTGTCCGAGAATTCGCTCAGGCAGTTTTACATGCTCAATCTTGCGCCTACGTATCCGAAATTGTTGAGTCGCGCATTAGAGACCTTCAAGACGACCTTTCCACGGCATTCCGTGCGACTGTGAAAGGATTGGAAAATGACCTGGCCACTACGGTGTTCACTAAGGATGCATTGGCCGCTATCACCACCGTTCTCACCAAACTCATGCATGTGTCGTCGATTACAGATACTTCCGAGGCTCTGGATTATACACCGCGCGATACGGAAATCCCGAACTTAACGATTATTATGGCGCTTCTCGAACGGATTGCTTCGCCGGACGAAGATGAAGTCGACGCCTTGTGCGCCGGCGTTTCAACGTTGCGGTTTTACGTGATGTGGCGCGTGAAGCGGGCTATTGATCTCAGGTCGACGGCTGCCTTCAATGACTTTAGGAAAAAGTTGGACGAGATCATGGAAAGATTCGAACGCATCATTTTGTCTCATGCGCATCTAAGTCTGAGACACACCGTATGTATTGCTACACTAATACCGGCTAGCTTGAGTGCTCACGAATATAGGCGATATGCGCAACAATTGATATGATGGTCTCCCTGAACGTCCTAGTCAAGAGGGAGAATTTGGCTCACATGGGTATCGACGTGGTCATTGTACCCAAACTTCAGAAGGCAATAATGCATATATTTTCGCGAGAAAGAAAAGCATACGCGAAGTCTGCGAAGATTAAGCTTTCGTCTGGCGGATCAATGTCCGCCGGAGCTGTTGGCGAGGGTGCAGTTGAAGAAAATGCTGATGAAGAAAGCAATCAGAGTAGCGACTTGGAAACGCTTGGTAAAGAGGACGAGGATGAGGACCGTGAGGAGGACGACGACAAAGAGGCGCTGACTGAAGAGGCGGTGACCGAAGAAGGTAAGACTCGATAGAGGATTCAGATTGGCATATGGCTTGTTAACTATGGATTAGCTATGCAAAACATCGAGACCGAGATCAGGTTGTGTGAGCTTACTGGCAAAATTGTTCTTGGTGTGCTAATTGGCTCCATGGACCAAAAGTGGGCGACGCGACTCCTCCATAATTCGAAAGCGTTAGGGGCAGGATATGACCGAGTTGTTAATGAATTGAGATCTGTTGTGGTTGCAACCGAAAACCAGAAGAAGTAATCCAGTTGCGCAGTTGCTTGCTATGATAAAACATAGATGTGAGCCTTAGTTTTGTGTACTGGGGATTTTGTACGAATATATGATGTATGAATACCGTGCTGCTTTGCAATAAGAATGTAAACTATTGTGTGATCTTTATTAGTGGCTATTGTACAAGTACGATATATAAAACGCCAGTGTTTCCTATCCTACAACGCATCGTCGAGATGCAATTTTCGTTGGTTCCGCTCCACCATCGCCCTGTACTTGCCAATAACTTGTTCTCTTTCCGCCTCTAATGCCAATCTCTGTGACAATGATCCCGCTTTCTTAGGGACGTTCACCAACTTTTTTGACGGAACTTTCAAGACCGGTGGTGCAGCTGCAATTTCTCCGAACTTCGGAGGCGCGGGTCGAGACAACCTCTTCCATGGATCAGGCGAGCTCGAACGCTTCGTTTTGAGCTCCATGTATCTCCGCTCCTCTGCCTCATTGTCGCTGTAGTCTACACCGTCGTCGTCGTCGTTGTCTTCTTCTTCTTCTTCTTCTGCGGCAGCTCCTTTCTTGCGCTTTGACCGTAGCGGTTTTTGACCATTTGCTTCTGCGATTTCGCGTTTCTTCATTTTGCGGATTGCTTCCATTGATGGGACTCCTGATTTCGCTCGCACGACAGGTAGCGCTTCGTCGACTCGTCTATGACTATATTAGCGCTCATGCTATAATAGCGACAAATCGATCAGGATCAGAGCGGCCTACCTCGTAAAATCAGCATACGATTCACCAGGCAACATCTTCAACTCCTCCCGCTTCCTAACCTCACTCCTCGCCTTCTTCTCCGCGGCTGCAACGGCCAATAATCTCTTCTTCTTCTCCTTCTTTGAGTCACCTTCCTTCTTCTTGCTAACGTTGCCATCCTTCTCGCTCTCTTCTGATGCATCTTTAGTAACTATTCCCCTGTTCAAACGACTCATTAACTCCGCAAATGCGCGTGGCGTATTCCCACCGACTTCGTCCTTCTTCCTCGGCAGTTTCTTCTTCGGTTTGCTCACTTTCGCGCCATCCTCTGTTCTTGCTTGCAGTTTCTTTTTGTCTACCAGTGGTGGTGAATGTTGTCGACGTCGTGATCCTCTGATCCTAAGTTCTCGCTTAGCAGTTCATATCTTGCAAAGCCATTAAATTACAGATACGTACTTTCGCGTCGACTGCTTGTGTCTTTTAAATTTCATATCGAAATATAACTCGTGCTCAAAAAATTTTGAGAACTTTGAAGTTGAGAGATAGGGAAGGGGTCTTGGGAGTTTAGCTTTTCTTGCTATTTACGCCATGTTCGCCCATCAATAACAAGTCAATAAATTCTAACCTACCTTTACAACAAGAATTTGCGTGCGACAGGCGGATGGATTCTTTCCGAAATCATTTTTTAATAACAAAGGTATAAGGCGTTGACGACGATTGTTATCACGTGACCTAAACTGACTTCCATATAGAAAGTTTTCGTCGAAGGTTCTAACACAGAAGTGGTTGGCCGTGTGGTCTAGTAGTATGATACTCGCTTTGGGACGAAATACCTTCTGAAGATTGCGAGTGGTCCTGGGTTCAATTCCCAGCTCGGCCCTATTTATATTTTTTAAGTTACATATATTATGTATCAAATATTTTTTTGATGTCGGCTTTTGTGATATGAAGTGCACAAGTTTGTTTGGTAGATATTGACAGCTGGATAATTCTTCGTGGGGGGCGAGCAACAGCAATGCGTAACTACACAGACGTGTACAAAATATCCCATTATAATCAAACCAAGTAACGAATTTCACGCATACCCTCGAACAAACAATCAAACTGTGAAAACTTCTAATGAACTCCGACTACAGACAACTCCAAAGTCCACATCCGTCTAACATGCACTTTTACCTCGACATCGGGATCAAATCCTTCGATGCCCTTGACAACTAACTGGTCCCACCAGCATTTCCGGGCCGGTTTTCGCCAGAAAAGAAGAAGCTTCTGGGCCATGGGATTGATGGCCATTTGCTGATGTTGTTGTTCGGAAGATGATTGTACGGTCGGAGTTCCAGGTTCGGCCGTTGCGAGGAGACGGACTAGTGCTAAGGAGCTGATGACTGTCTTGTTTGGCTCGCGTTCTCGAATACCCCATTCGTCTGCCTCATGAAATCCGGAAGAGCAGAGCATATCCAGGAGATGCTTCTCAGCTGTTCCTGCCGCTTGAGCGTGCTCGAGTGTTTCGCCGGGAGATAAGGGCACGGCATCAGATATTGCTTGTCGTGCCCGCTTGAGCGCAGAAAATATACCACGTTCGGCAAGTAGCTTGTTTCCTACTCCGATTTTGAGACGCACGACATCGGCGTAGGTTGGTAGTACTTGAATGTACTCATCCTTCCAGTCGGAATTGTAGGGCTCTGGAAGTTGCAGGATGGCAGAGTTGGTCAAATCTGGTCTGTTTTCGAGTTCGGATAGAGTTATAGAATGGTGGTGAAGCAGCTTTGAAAATCGATGGGACGGGGAAATTTGGCTTGTCGTAGAGTGTGTTACCGGTGCTGTCCGGTTCAGATGGGCGACTGTGGGCGGTGGGATGACGTAGTAGTCGAGGTCTTCTTGTAAGACTATTATGGCGGGTTTGAGCGCGAGAATGGAAACTGACGAGGTTAGCGGAGATGCCGGCCGTGGTGGGGATACTGGGGGAATCGCTGTCGTAGAAGCTGGTGGTGAAGATGTCGGCGAGGACGGCGGCGACGGTGTGACGGTAGTCGAGACGGCACGGAATGTGTCGACGACGTAATCGAGACAGTTTGGAGAGAACTAGCAATGTTAGGTAATATTCACGAACTACACAGAATCAACCGCACATCAACTGAGATGATATCGTGGCCGGATATATTGTTGACCATGTTTCCCTGTCCATCGACAAAGACGCCATTGGGAAAAAGACACAGGAGCACGCTCTCGGGGAGTGCCATGAGCTCCTCTCGCTGAAGGACGAAGCGGTGGCCACGGAGCTCGAGTGTGATAGTGTTGTCGCGGACTGCGTCGGTGGCGGCATCGGAGTGCGAGAAGAAACCGACGGTGTGAGCCTGGACCTGGGCGATGATACTATGGTGAGCAGCAGCAGCAGCAGCCGCCTCGCCTGTGGCCGGAGTCGTGGTCATGAAGAGGGACAGCTGCGGGAGTGAGGGCAGCGGGGTATACGGCGGCGGCGGCGAGTCGTCTTCTGCGCCTGGCGGAGGAGGAGGAGGCGGAGGCGGCGGGATGTACGCGGCAATGTGCGGCGACGTGATGACCGTGGTGCACTGCGGCGGCAACTGCTATGACAAATG
This sequence comes from Lipomyces chichibuensis, assembly GCF_038497645.1. Classification (NCBI taxonomy): domain Eukaryota; kingdom Fungi; phylum Ascomycota; class Lipomycetes; order Lipomycetales; family Lipomycetaceae; genus Lipomyces; species Lipomyces chichibuensis. The sequence goes on along the minus strand of NW_027117470.1, from coordinate 210,805 downwards.
GAGGATTCTTGGATAGAATGTAGGTTGGGTAAAGCACTTAGGTAGTCGACAATATGTAGAGTTCTGAGTCGTAGGGTGCGGACTCAATTAGCCTTTATCGCTCTGGAAGATACTCGACTGAACCACTATATGCTGACGATGGCAGCTTAGTAAAGACAGGCGCGTGCTCGCTCGTCTGAGGTGGAGACTGCGGACGAAGTTGGAACACAACACGGTGTGAGAGAGCATCAACGACCTACTGCGAACTTATCATGATGGTTAATTACCCGGCGCCCCAGTATTTGTGTGGGCAGGCACCCTATGATCTACAGCGCATTTGTTTAATTATATAGTTAAGTTAGCTATTATTTTATATTTACGCTTGCATAAAGGGTAATAAAATGCATTATATCAGTCTTGATAAATAGAATACTCATATGCCTTGTAACCTTAACATGATACGCCGAACCATCAACACATTTAAAACGATTCCTCCCACGCTCCCGTCCAAAATTTTCCTTCACCGCCCAGCTCTTTCTGCGCGCTGTCAAAAGGCGAGCTAATTACTCCTTCCCCAGCGGCGTACGATCCAGCGTATTCGCCATTACTAACTGCCTCAACCATTTTATTCCCTTGCACGACAATTTCCTTATCCCTCAGCCGCCGCATGAGAGCTAGGAACGTACTATCCTTGAATTTCTGTGTCTGATTCGCCTTCAATGATTCCAGTAATTCACTAGCAATGGCAGCCAGTCCGTCGTCATCCTCCTGCTGATCCATACCCTCCTTTGTCTGCTCCGCACCATCCTGCAGTGAAATTGCCTCTTGGATCCGATCAAACTCCTCCTTAAATGCCGCATCTTGCCACGAAGATTCCGCAGTACTACTCCGCGCCGTAGATACAACTTGTCGATATATCGGCACACTTTGAGAATAGGCAAACGGCTGGTCCACCGTCATTGGCAAATACCCACTAAAGTTCGCGCTCTCCTGTGGAACTGTCACAGGTGGCATACTCGCTGGTCCATCAAGAAACCGCATGAAATCCTCGTGCCACGAATCCGTGGACGACAGCCGCGCTTGTTCTTGTCTTTGCTGCGGCCGAAACGCCAGATGATCTTGCTGCTGCGCAATCACCATCCTTTCGAAATGACGATGCTGCTGCAGCTGCTGCTGCAGCTGCTGCTCAGATATCTTCATACTGGCCAAATCTCCGGAAATGAAATCTGCGCTCCCACTCGCCATTAAGCCTGTTCTCGCTCCTTCCGCACTCAAAAACGCAGCATATCCACCATCAAGACTTCCCTCCTGCTGCGCACTCGTGCGAAACGTAGCACCAGCTGATGACGGCCCCGCTTGTGAAGCCGATGATGACGACTGAGAAACCAAGCGGTCTTGGTGCAGTGACCGGTCAGCTGTCGCATGCTTCCGGAGGGCACCGAGTGGCGTTGACGGACCGCATGCAGCGTCCATTTCGTAATAGCCGATAAGTTAAAAATTTGTATATTAAGCGATATATATTTTCTTATCAGTAGTATTGCGTATGAAAAGTGTGAGAGTGACGAATCGGTAGTCGAGGTGGTTACGAAGTGAGCAAGAAATGTGGGGTTAACAATTAGCGAGCCGATTTGTGCGGCGGTGCCAGGTTGGCCGAGGCCTTAAGTTGGCCAGCCGATCAGAAACGGTGTGGGTTAGGTCTGTTGTCAGAAGCACGTGAGATGTCATAGCCAGTAGTTCACCACGGTTATGCTTAATTCAACTACAGATGATGCTTACAAAAATATAATTCCAGTTAGGTGAGTAGTATATACGAGCATTGGCATACAATGAGTTTGAGACTGGCAAGCATGCAGTCGATGCCACCTACTTCCCCTGACCATGCCATCAAATCATAGCATAACTGATAGATACATTCGCACTTTGCCATAAGTGATATTAACAATATAATACACGATACCAAACCAAATCACGTCAGTACAGTCAGACGCATATCCCGGTAACATCCCGATCAGTACCATAAAAATAAATAATAGACTAATTCCCAAAAAAACACGATCAGACCGGGACCCTAGCAAGTAGCATAAATCATATCCATATAACAATGAAATCAAAATCCTACGCACATAATAAGTCACAAAGAAAAAATGTACAGTTGACAAGATAGTAAGAATTTCTGGGATTTAAGTGTGTCTTGCCATATATGTCTCCTTGCCACGCTTGTCTAATTTTCAATCTAGTATTTCGAATTCGCGTTACCTCGCGCGGTCGCTCCGAGCGCTTCGAGCTCCATGACTCCCGGCAATTGTGCGGTAGACTTGATAAAACTCGCGCGGTCGTCCCGCATTGGCTGGTACCGGGTGTCAGGGTTTTTTGATAGCAACGCGAACAAGCACGAGATGATAATCATAATGAGCAAGACCAACGCGAACGCGGCATTAAGAACAAAGAAAACGACGCCCATCACACCGATCACGATGCCAGGAACTTTGGTCACTCCCGTGAAAAAGAAAAATAGAATCGCATTCAAAAAGTTGACCGACTGTATTGTGATATTGAAAATATTCGTGCGCCGATCCATGTATGGCTTCACAATCGAGATCAGGAGCAGATAGAAGAACTCGATAATCATGAGCACGATGCCCTGCATTGTACCAGCACTCTGACCAAACGCGATGAAGCAGGCCTTGACAAAAGTATAGAGCAGGACCGGAACAATGAAGTAGTAGGCAGTCGCTCGGAACTGAACATAGATGAAGCCCCATCGAGTCAAGGCTGCAGAATCCGAATATAAAATAAAGGCCGGGTTTTTGTAAACAGCAACCGAGCGCTTGGCAAGGCGGATGACCTTGAATGCCGCCCAGGCTAAAAGGCCGTTGACCATAAGCAGCATGACGACAGCAAGCACAATAGCAGCAGGTGAGTCGCGCTCAGTTAGCTCCCAAAGTGAAAGAATGGTCATCTGCGGGAAGCCAATAAGAATCATTCGATACATTGTACCCTTTATGATCGTGAGCCATCTGTGTCTAAACTCGCCGAATCGGTTAGGAGCAATCCAATTCAATCTCGCCAGACCCTCAAAGATCAACTTGAGCATGACAAGGACGAAACTGATAAAGAAAGTGAAGAAAATGAAGAATGTGAAACCGGTGATAAACAAATTTGTGATCTCGATGCCGGCAAGATACGCGACACGTCTGATACCGTGAAGAGTATACGTGGTCGATATTGTCGCAAGATCAGAATTGTTGTTGGATCGGGCAAACAAGCTAGAGGATCGTTTGGCTAAGTACTCGAGTGAACGTTTCTGAACATTAATCGAAACCGAACTCAGATTCTGGAGGAGAGTGGATGGTGTACCACCACTGGCTTGAATATACCAGTTGAAAATCTTCTGCATGAAATTTACCTTGATGATACCCATGGTCCACTCAAAATCCTGAGCCCACGCCGATGTAAGAGGTGGAAGCGTCATTGAACACATGCCAATAATCGCGATGTTCTGAAAGTACCCGAACAAGGACAATCCGTTAGCGGCCACGTGTGCGGCGGTAGAAGAGTGGCCAAGGCCTGAAGCGATGGCCGAGACGACAAGCGCGAGGCCAGCAATTACCGCAGTAACCCATTTGACAATTGTTGAATTGACAGTCTTACCGTTGGAAAGCCTGGCATCGACACAAGCAAGCTGTGCGCCACTAGAGTTGTAGATTACGACCCTTGCTGTGCCGTCAAGGTCTGGAACTGTGTAGGCAATACCTGTACGTCACATTAGTATGACCACAATAAGGAAATCGCAACCCAATGGTAGAGAATACCAGGAATGCTGTTGACGACACTACTGTCAAGAGTCGTGTCCGTTTGAAGGTCAAACTGGCCAGGCTTCATCGGGCACAGCTGGTCCATCCCAAGGTCACACGGGTTAATGGTATCGGTGAGGACAGTCAAGCCATAGGCGATGATCGTGAGCTTGGCCGTGACATTTCCCTCGAGCGACGAAACAGCAACAATGTCGATAGAGACGGTTCTATTTTCGGGTGTGAAGAGGACGTTGAACAACGAGGCAGAGAAGTCGGAGTTTTCGATGCAAGTCTGAAGCGACGTAGATTTAATCAAACGGGTCGCGGACGTTGGCGCGATGGTGGCCAGGCCAGCGAGCCCGGCCAGGAGCAGAGGAAAATGTCGCATAATATTAATCGATTGTCGTTGCGGCAGGAGTTCAATTCAACAGGTTGAAGTGGTAGTGGGAGGGAGGAGATATGTTGGTAAGTAGTATTAAAGGACGCTGGTGCATGAAGTACAGATTAGGCAGCAGGGGCACATTCTCCACGCGCGTCGAGAGTTCGCTGCACTATTAATAGTCCGTGCACATAATATTTTTATATCTATGGAGTAAACGTAAAATGGCTATACATTTAATTCAGGGCAGATTCCTTGTTATTACCTGGTCTCATACTAAAAGGGGAATTGGCGGCTGTACACTGTATAAGGAAATCCTGAATTAAAATTGATAACTATGTCGGCGATTGTTCATTTATCAAGAGTCGTGAAAATCGGAACAGACAGTGAGACGTCAGACGAGAACATTGTAGTTTTTGTTACCTTATCCTACATTTTTTAATGTTCACATTCCTGATGGTCTCATAGTAATAATAATGATGCCTGGTTTGCGCTATACAAGGATCTCCACAACAACAATACGGAGCTGCAACCATTTCGTAGTTGATTGTGGTTAAATGTGAAACTCCACACTCGCTCTGTATAAACTCGCGCGAATTCAATAGACAATGCATAACTAACTATCATGCAACTGTACATGGATCAATTGTCACTAAATCTAAAAGAATCTACAGAATATATATGTTACTATCTCACTCGCAGTGAAGCAATACTGACGTCCACTAGCTCTGTCGCGCGAATATGTATATCAAGGCAGGTATGCTCACGGAAAGAAATGCATCCATAACACGCTGTAGGAATTCATGATTCATGAACATCTTTTGATACAAGAAGAGCAATCGCAAGGAGCTCTATTTGAATATTTGTCTCTCTATGACGCGTAGGCAACCTGTTCACCACGCTCCTCGAATATAAGATATACCATGTTGTGTCTCACGACGTTAAGAATTTTATACCTTGTTCGGTTAAACGGGATATTGCCAACAGATAGCTTAGGAAATTGAGATCGGGCAAGAAGACTATATTACACTAACCTGATAGTAAGTTATCGCTAGGTCTCCGTTAACCAGTCCTTCCTTAAAAATGGAATCTTCGCATCGTCTTGTGGTAGTCTAATTTCCATGACTCCCGGAGCAGAGCAGACATATTATTATAAAGATTGACTGCAATCCTGCTTTACATCGACACTGTATAAAGGTAACAATTAGTATTAATTGTCTACTACTTTCTCAAGTTTGTAAATCATGCCGACCTTCGCTATTGCTGGTTATGCTGCAGCAGATATTTCGCTTGTCGTGGCCTTTTATGCAAAACTTCTGATACGTCTACATATTATCATAGTAACTATCCGTCGCGTCTCTCGCCGTCTTCGCCGACATTCCAGCAGTCTAAATATCCCTGCATTGTATTATACTTTGTCTCGAGAGAAAACATGAACGAAACTGGTGACCGATTAGCAATGCTGTAGGAGAATTACTCTGCAGAACGTGGCAGTAGCGTGCGGCTTCCTTCGCTGACGTCAACCCATTGATAATCAGCGGCACACTCAACTTCCCAACAAAAATAGCAATGACATACTAGAGATATCAAAATTGGCGTGTAAACCTTAAAGTTTATTGCGGTGCAAAATATCTTGTTCATCCATTTGCTATTGTTCCTTGTCAGTTTTGGCTTCCATCACGCGTCATACAGACCGCCACTCCACCAAACCCACGCGATCTCAAGCGCTGACACATTCTGCAACTCCTGTAATCCTTCCATTCTCTTCTCTTGTTCCTTTCACATTTTGTGTACCTTCTTTATTCTTTCGGCCATTTGGTTTTATATTACAATAATAACCCTTAGGTCATTTCCATTCTTGTCATCACACAGATCGACAGTTGGGTGCCTGTGAAAGTGTACCGCAGCTTTAGAATAATGGGTTTTTCCTACACATTTAACTGGTAATTATTCCATTTGTGCATATATTTAGACTGAATTTAATGCGTGGTCTATAAACAGGCCGTCCGATCCGCCTGCGGAAGAGGTATACGTCACTGGATCCTTCGATAACTGGTCAAAGTCTGCTCCACTTGCCCAGAACGTCGATGGATCCTGGTCCGTGTCTATTCCACTTCCAAGCGAAAAAATCATATACAAGGTATATCAGCGTTTTATTTTATTTTTCACATAAGATGAAAACAGGATCGATGAGGCAAAGCTAACTGTTGAAGTTCGTTGTTGACAACAACTGGGTGATTGATGCCAATGCAAAAACAGAGACGGATTCGTCTGGTATAACAAATAATGTTCTAGACTTAGACGATATTGCTGCTGCAAGCACGGTGTCTAACTTGCCTGGTGGATATATTCCGGAAAGTGGCGGGATCCCTATTGCTGCTGCGTCATCATCCCGACAGCCCGAAGAAGCTTCCGAACCAGCAGTCACTGAATCGGCAGCTCACGCGACGACAGCTTCAGACTCAACAGCTACCGGAGCAACTGAGTCACCTGCTGACACAGCTGCAGTGGAAGCAGAGACTGGTCCTGTGGAAAAAATTGCGAGTGAGCCAACTGAAAATATAACTGCCGTCGAGCCCGCGTCTGAAAGAGCAACGAATGGAGTCGAGCACAAGGAAGAGTTGGCACCAACACCTACTGTCATGCCGCAATCAAGTACTCTCCACGCCCCATTCTTGGGAACACCTGGCATTGCGATTCCGGCCAATGCAAGTGACATCCAAGAGTTCCGTGAAGTATCCACCGTTGATCCGCGAACGTTGAATGAACCCAAACCAGCGATTATGGAATCCGAGTCGACGGTTACTGACTCTGCGCAAAAGATTATTCCCGAAATTCCAGTTGAGCCCGAGCCTACACCTATTGACACTGGTGTTCTCGAGCCCGCACCATCGCAAGGCAAGATTAACGGTTTGTCTTCACCTTCAGGTGAAGTCTCGCTTGAGCCGAACGACGAGCTACCGAAGCCTTCGATCAAGTCCAACGAGCAGGAGCCTATTACCCAGGAAGATGCCATTGGAGCATCCCATGCTCCTCCCGGACCTGCCATCCCTGACGATGCAGTGGATATCAACGTGTTGCAGCAGCCTAAGCTTACCACAGCGGAAGACGAGCCAGTTATTATCAACTATACACAGACCCAGTCACCGCCATCTGCGGACACCACTGTGTCGGAAGTTGTTGATACGTCCACTTCGACTGCCCCTGAGATCGTCAATGCAGAAGATATTCCCAAGGACGTCGCGGAGCCAAAGCCTACATCAGATAAGAATTCCAAAGAGCATACGAAAGCGCCGAAGAGCAAGGCTTCATTCTTTGATAAAGTGCGAAAGATGTTTAAGTAAACGTTTCTCTTAGTTTTTTCTCTATTCACTTCTTGTGTTACTCTCAGACTTTTGTTTGGTGTTCATGTATTTGTAAGCTTACTGTGTTCAATTGATGTAGTAATGTGTATGTGCTCTTCTGTTGTAATCGTCTAACTGTATTTTCCGGGTTTGTATTTGTTGTATTGCGTGTAATAATGTCGAAAGAGAGTTCTAATACATTGCAATTTCCAACCGTGTCATATCTAGTTTTTCATTATCTTGTTCTCTTTCCTTTCCTTCTTTTATATTTCTTGTGTTGGCGGGATCAAATTCTTACAAGCGTTGATTGCTATAGTGGCTCGGACCGAACACAGTGAAAGTGCAACATTATCCCGTTATCCTCGTTGCGGTGTGCGTCACTCTTTATGGCGTGCGATATTATTTTAATCATGGTGGGTCGATGTTCCAGGGTAATAATGCCGACGAAGCGTTTGCGGTATTTCGCGAACTTTGAGGCGCTTGGTATCATCTGATACGGTTTGTTGGCGACAAGTGAGAGCAGATGTTTCGTAATGACAATGAAGTATCTATCGTATCTAGATGGTATGGATGATGGATATATAGTGTTGCTTTGACGTTCTTGCTGTATCGACGAAATATATTTCCCGCTCATATTATGAGGGCGACCTACGCCGGAAGGCGTCGACATCCCGATCAAGACATTCCAAATGCAACTAGCATTTTTGAAAGGAATGGAGAAATGTATCTCAACGTATTGTGCCGACTACGCAACATGTGCTACCTAATTGTGTCGATATAACATGTAGATACCAATGAATTTGAAACACTTAACAGGTCCTGTAAGGCAGTCACACACTACGAAGCGCTGCTCTATACGGTCTATCTCCTATTGGTCTGCGTTCTAAGTGTTATGGCCGAAAGTCTAGCGGCAGCTGCTATGTTCGGCAAATAATTGCAACCTCTCTTCTAATAATAATATGTCACAGGTATAACGACGAGTTATAGAGTTGGCATGGAACCGCCTCAGGCCCTTTGGTTGACAAATCCCTTTGGTTGACAACTAATTTGACAATGCAATGCGCTTGTGCAGAGTAGGAATAGCGTGGGCTTAGGATGTCTTATCGCGTTATCGCTTTCTATTCTGGTATCATATAGTCCGAGAATCTCTAAGTAATTTGTTGGGTGGAGTCAGTATCAGAAGTTCCAATTTAGCAAATATATTATGCGGTGTGTCCTAGCGGTTCTGATAGGACGTCTCTTCAAGATTCTTAGAGCACGGAGATACCAAAGTTTTCGTGTGCATGCTTCTACTTACAAAGTGAAGAGAACGAGGCGCACAATAATGCAGCATGATTTTTTAGCGTGCGCATATTATCCCCACAAGATACGGTTCCAAGCGCTCAGCTTAACAGTGCCTCGCGTAAGAATTCTGCAATCGCAGTTGAGTAGTTAGTTGCTGTGATTGACAAATAGCTGCAGCACACAAATTATACATTACCACCACCCACTCGCACTCCTTGAAAGGTGGTCCACCAGCACGATCGCGAGACCAGCATGCGGTCATATCTATTCGAGTCTGCGTCGCTACCAGAGAAAGATGGGTCGGCCCTAAGCATCGACGAGGCTGACGACTACGACTTTGCTCATCTCGATGGCGTCGCGAAGGAATATGAGGCCGTGCCTGAAGTTGACAGCGACGACGGCAATCCTGCGAAGAAAGCCTTGCGGCTGCTATGGCGGACAGTAAAGAATGGTGTTTTTTTTCTCTGCCATCGGATATTGTGTATGAGCCGGAAGCGACAAATTGTGGTTCTCGTTTCGACCGTGGTCATTGCTATTATTCTCGGATTTACACTTGGGTATTTGACTCCCGACAGTGACGGGACGCCCGGAGTGTCCTACTACTATGATCACTCTGAAGATACCTACACTGTCACTGACGTGAATTCGGATGACGAGCAACTCGTGGCATTTGTCAACGAGATCTCCGAAGACCGCAGCGGCGCAGAACAATACGGCGCACTGGCAGACGCGCCGGTCGCAAAAGATGATGAGGTCAGCGCTACTGGATTTTTCGGCTCATTATTTGGAATTGGTACGTTGTTTGGCAGCAGCTCGTCACATTACACTATATCGCACTATCAGCTCGAGCATCTAGAGGAAATCGCACTCTTGAACAATATCGCGTATTGTGTGCCATCTCCAGGTATTACGGCGCCGTTCAACTGCACACGTGCGTGCGATTTCTTCTATCCCGGTGTCGAGATCGTACGGACATTTACCAACACTGCGTTTGACACTTCATGCACGGGATACATCGCTGTCGATCACCGGCCGGACCACAAGCGCATCTTGCTTGTCTTTAGAGGCACAAACTCTCTAACAAACTGGTTCACCAACCTTGACACGATACAGGAACGGTATCCATCTGTCTCATCCGAGAGCGTTACTGGCTGCTCGCGGTGCATGGTCCACCGTGGTTTCCTGCGATCATATCTCGAGACCCGGGCCTACACTAAGCCTGCGCTAGAGGAACTGAAGGCCAAGTATCCCGACTACTCCCTGTTAGTTACGGGCCACTCACTCGGTGGCGCCGTAGCTATTCTCGCTGCAGCAGATCTTATCACTGAAGGCTACACCCCTGAAATAGTGACGTACGGCCAACCGCGCGTGGGCAACCGGGAGTTTGCAGACTGGGTGGACTCCATTGTCTCGTACGTTGATGTCCAAATGACCCGAGTGACACATAAATCGGACCCCGTTGTCCGCGTCCCTCTTGGGATTGATTGGCGTCATTCCGGAAGCGAAGTCTACATCTCCAAGGGCCCGCTCGCGCCAACACCGGAGGACTGCTATATTTGCGAGGGCCAGGAAGACGACGAATGCAGTGCTGGCGAAGGCGTGATTACTACGCTGGCCATCTCGGGCCGATCGGTCGCGTATCGCGCGCATGTGGAGTATTTCACACGCGTCGGTCTTTGTCGTTTCCAGATATAGTATCGAAGCTAAAAAAAACCGAAGGATGTTATTTGTGGTGGAAGTGGTTTACTTAGCTGTATTGCTACGGAAGGGAGTGTTGTTCATGTTGTCTACTGTTTGGTTTTGATGGAGTTATCGGCTTACGCTGTGTTGTTTCTATATAGGGCTTGGTCTATAAGAAGAAAGGTGATTGAGAATTTATACGAACTTTCTGTATGTTGGCATTTTCTTGTGGTTGTAAAGTGGTTATAAAGTGGATATATGCTGAAAAATTGCTTTTTTGTTTAAAGCGAATTGCTAAATTTATAAGAATAGTTTTTGCTATGCACGCATTTTACGTGCTAATGGTTTCATAATGTCATGCCATGTTTTAATTTATGCAAAATGACAAATTGAAAGATTTAAATTTGCAAAAATGTTCTTTATTAACTACCGTAATTGTGCTCTGAGGTTTGCAAGTGTTTTAGAACGCTAGTAATAGTTTATTGGCTGACTAAGATGCTATAATTCGTTAAAGAGGCGCTGAGTGACTGCCGGGCCACGACAACGAATTGGCCGCTTCGGCGCTTCCAATACTCCACAGTACACGGATCTCAAACGCTAGATGGAAACTTGTTCATGATTACGCTGGCGACTCTGACCGACTGACCATATGATTGGAGGCAGGAAGATGTACCAGCGCTGTCTGTGTAAAATTATCTGGCACGCAATTACCATAAGATTTCGAGCTCACAATCAACAGTAAACTACTAATTTATTACTTTACAATATAATGTACCTATGGATTCACTCCAAGAAAACAGACAAAGTAAAACAGTTCTCGTGCACTCGGCCCATCTGAAATCTACAAGACTGGCACACAATCAACCATTTTCATGACTGCCAGGACCAAAGCACTATTCCGCTGTCAGCAACACCACGTTTAACGAGAAAAGGATACAGATTACAGATTACAGATTACAGATCGACAGTTCACAGTTGTCTCAGACAGTTAACCAACCGAAGCTGGTCTCCTACCGCGTCGGGATCTCCCTAAAGTATCCATCTCAAACACAGTAGAATGAAACGTCTCCGGCGGCAAAAACATCCTCCTATTCTGATTCCGAGTAGTATCCGCGTCCTTTGTCTCATCATCGTGATACTCGTCCGGCGGCTCTGGCTCAAGGTACACAGTTGACCGACGCCGCCGATGTCGCGCAGCGGCGTTTGCACGGGGAGCTTGCAGCTCAAGCTCGTATATCTCATCTCCGACTTTTGGCGCAGAAGTCTTTGCCGGCGGCGGCGCTACCGGCAAATCTGCGTTTCCAAGCCGTGCACTCGCGTCGTCGCCGTCTTCTCGGATCGCGTACTCTCCCTGACTAGTCAGCGTTGATGATCGTGGTGAAAGCAAAACCGGCCCAGGCAGTCCACCACTTCGACTATTCATGGCTTCCTGGCGAGCGGCGTATACTTTGGTGTCGCGGTATCCGATAATTGCAACAAGGAACCAGTATATCATCAGAATCAGCGTCACGACCCAATTATATTTGCCGCCAATACTGCTACTTCTCGTCGGTCCTCCATTCCCGCCTGCGACAGTATACACTAGAAACGACAAGCCGAGTAGAACCTCGAACGGGTAGACCTTGCGAGACTTGAGTACCGTTTTCGGGAAGAGCTTGATGAAGGAGACGATAATGCTCAGACACGCGAGGAGAATGCCGCAGATTTCCTTGCCGCCACTTCTGTTGAGACGAGGTGCAGCGCGGATGGCTTGCAGGTCGCGAGACAAGAGAAAGATGAGGACCACGCCGCATGCTAGGCCCGCGAAGTGGAGGGACACGTTGATGAGTGGGCTGAGAGTGCCCGTATACGGGTATGAGTAGTCCACACCTTCGACCACTGCCGGCGGACGTGAAGGAAATATTCTACCGCAGTTCCGAGACAGGTTTTGACGGATTGAACGAGCGGTGCTTCCGTGCATTCGTCGTTGGCGGGATTCTTGGAGATATGTTAGGCGCTCGCGGTAATTACTCGCATCAATCGACGGTCTGCCGGGGTAAGACATCGTGATGACGGCGTAGGTACTGACTTCACAAACAGCGCGATGGCAGTGAAGACACGCTTATATCCGACGGCCCGAACAAACGGTGCCGGATTTCGGTAGCGAGTAGTGATGGGCAAACCTAAAGCCTTGACTTCTCAGACGGCAGAATCCGAGACGATTCGGATTAGACCGATGACGATTCGAACGTTCCTCTCACAGTCACAGTTATCGTGACAGATGTTTTGACCTTCGCGGCAAGACATATAAGAATACAGAATATTGGCGCTGCGAGGGAGAAAGCAAGACCGGGAGCTCGGGAGTCTCAACCACATTATCTAGATTTGGCAGACGGGCTGTTTGCCGTTGTTTACTATGGGATGCCGCGGTGCCATGGCAACAAGTTGTGATATTTGAGAACGTCAGAGGGCCTCGGCGGCGTCGGAGTTACCCTATAAATTGCATAAGCGTGGAATGTTGCGACGGATGTGCTTCGGGCTCCTGCGATGTGGTTGACCCAACCCGGTTTTAAGGTTGGACATGCGATGACAACGGTTTTTTTCTTGACTACTGACCCGACACGGATTCTGCCGGCGCAGGTACCCTCCCCGAGACAGCAAATATTGGTAGACCGACAGTCCCATGGTAGCTATTTACATTTGTATGATCTGGTCAAGTTTATTGTTGAGAACCGGGAAGATTAATCAATATCATGGCGATATGTCACCGGATAAAGTCAGATTGACCTTAAAGCTAGCTAAATGTTTGCCAGAGCTCAGCAAACGGAAGAAAGTATTTTTCAGGGGAGGTCGGACTATTTCGAACAGACGGCCGGGTCGGAAAAATTAACGCCGCAATGACTCGTCTGCAATTCGGGAGCCTGCTTTCTATTCTGGTGGCGAGTAGTCGAATCAGCTTCACAAAGTATGACGCAGATCGGCCGATTGCGGGAACCACAATAGCAAGATCAAGTGTATTACGTCTAAAGCGCGTGTCTCCGTCGTCTGACGACCTCCGCAGTCGTCACTTCGTTTTATTATTGCCCGTTTGATAACGAACATCGCGGATCCGCGGATGCTCACTTTTCTCTCTCATCATCATGATATAAGATCCCCGTACCTCTTGACATTGTCACTTTTCATTTCTCACTACTCATCTTGAACACAACAATGTCCGCAACGACAACTAATACCATCGCTGTCTCCGCGCCCGACGTTCTCCAGATTACTCCCCTTGAAAACGCGCCATTCGGTGCACGCATCACCCTCCCGGCCTACGCCCAGGACCCCGCTGATCTCAACGAAGATGACTTCCAGCGCCTCTACAAAGCAGTCCACGAGTACTTGGTCGTCGTCCTTCCTGATCTCGCCGAGCTCAAGCCGTCGTCCCAGTACCAGCTCACAAAACGATTTGATCCAACTTGCGAGGGCGCCTACGGTCACTCCAAGGAGTTCCGCCACGAAAAGTCCGTCCTGCGTCGCGACGGGCACTCCACTCCGGCCCAGCCCCAGGTACAGATACTTGGCCAGGGCCGCCACGATGGCCACGCCGGCGTTCCCGACCTCCTCCTCCGCCATCCGACCCACATGTCCTTCCACCATGACCCTCTCTCTGACGACGATATGGCCAACGGATACACTCGCTTCTACCGCTGGCACATCGACTCTGCCCTCTACGACCTCGCTCCCCCGGTCGTGACGACTCTTTTGGGAATTGACTGCCCAGTCGACAAGACTCAAAAAATCCGCTATGAGGACACCGGTGAGGAGATCACCACCGCCAAGGCAACAACCGCCTTCGCGTCTGGCGCGATCGCCTTTGACAACCTCTCCGACGAAGAAAAGGAGTTCGCGCTCAACACCACCGTCGTCTACGCACCCCACCCTTACATCTTCATCTCTCCTGCTAAAGCTACCTCTGACGGCCTGACCATGGTCTCCGAGGGGAAGGAGCTCCCACTCGACGAATTGCCCGAGTGGGAGCAGTCCAAGGTCAAGCGTTTGCCTCTTGTCTGGACGAATCCAGTTTCCGGCAAGCACCACATGCAGGTCCACGGCTGCTGCCTCTGGAAGCTCGAGACACCGCGCGGCACGCTCGAGCTCGAGGAGGCCCGCAATACCATCCACCGGCTCATGCGCCCCAACATCTCACCAGACCGCATCTATTGCCACGACTGGAATCGAGGCGATCTCGTCATATTCTTCAACCGCGGTGTTTGGCATTCCGTAACTGGTCAGTTCGAGGAAAGCGGCCACAGACTTATGCATCAGTGCAACATCGCGTCCGGCGTTGATCCGGTCTGCAAAAAGTAGCTTTGGACGTGCGCATATGTCTACTTTGGGAATTATTCAATTAGGCGTTGGTGGGGCCATATTACACGGATTTTCATAGCATAAAGTTTGATTTCGAAAATTCGATATAATAGTTGTTTGTCATTAAGATGTGTATCTGACTGGTTGCACTTCGAACATCTTCTTTATGATCGTCACTTACTATCAATGTGCCGAAACTATCGTAAATTATGTCGCAAGCAATCTGGTACAGAGAAATATACATATGTGCAGTAACCGACCACGTCCGTGATGACAGCTATTTTTATCACGTGATAATAAACTCAACAGATCTTAAAGTTCAAAACAAGAATCGCCTACGCAACGCGCCTGACTGCTCACCCGTTTACGCGCGTTTTGTCCCTTCATGCGAATACGACGCCTAAAAGATTGACATATTGACAATAATATCACAAATGGAATGTCCAATTATTGAGAGTATAAGGAGCGTTGATCGTGGAGAACACGTCGGCCATCGGCTTTACTGTTTCGGAGGGAGGGTAGATGAATTGAAGGGTCCCCTCACTGCACGGACAGGAGGTATGTCATTCGATTCTCGATACAGTTTGGAGAAGCCGTTGACGTGATTTAGCTATGTATATTTCTCTTATTCTTACAGACGCGTCTGTGAATGTCGACTTCGAGAGGATGCAAGCGACTGTTTTTGGCCGTGATGAGAAGTCCTTGCCGCGCGTGCACCCCGGCGACTATATATTCCTTACTAACGTAAAAGTATATAATTTCATAATTTATACAGGCAGCCTGAATTTTCTAATGGTATCAGTTCCAACTTCGGGATCATGGTTCGATTCACTGTGTGTCAACGGCTAAGACAACTTATTTCGGCTGGAACCCGGCAAACCATAAAACGGTAACAAAAAGCGAGAAAGTACTGGTCACCCAGGAGCAATTGTCAATCCTTTCTAAATACTTTGTGAATCACTATCGTGAACTTTTAGCACGACAGAACGGTCATGAAGCTGCCACAGTTCCGCCGCAGCAGTCTAATGCCCCATCCAAAACCTGGACAGAAGCTCCACTTACTACACCACAACATCAGCAGCCAGCCACCGCCAATGTCACAGTATCAAAATCGAATTCGTATAGCGACGCATTTTCCAAGCCCCGCACGTTACTACGCGATCTAAAAGCAGGCATGTCCGCATCGGTCGTCGTGCAAGTCATCAGAGCACTAGAAAGTGGTCGCAGATATGTCCTCCAAGTATCCGACTTCACTTCCAACGACAACTTCAAAACTGACGTGGGCGCCGAAGAAATCGGGCTCCCACGCGGCCAATATTTAATGGAGGTCGCACCCTTTGATGGCAGTCGGACGTATTGTAAAGAGAATATTGAATGCGGGGCAATTATCACGATTGATCACTTGCAATTGAAGATGAGTCCGTATGGAAATTTAGAGGCGAGGGTTAATGGTGATCGGACAAATCCTACAAGATCATTCATTCGTGTCTTGGCGGATGAGGATCCGGAGGCGAAGGCTGTGATTGCGAGGCGACTACAGTGCCTGGAACGGCTTAGTAGGAATGATTATGAGAATGGTCTTACGCTGCCGCCAGAACCGAAGTTTGGTAAGGATGCTATGAATGGATTGCGTGCTGACTCCAAAGCGGTCGAATCTAGTCAGCACTCGATTGCAGACAGAATTTCGGAGCCTCGACAATCTTTGTCACCATCTCGATATTCAGACCCACCTGCTCGCACCTTTGATCGGGCTGAGTACGAAATGGCGGCGAGTAATCTTCCATCCTCACAGCCGGAAGAGAACGTGGCTTTGAAAACTGAGAAACGTAAGAATGAAGAATCGGACGACCATGCTTCCAAATATCGGAAGACTGTGTCTCAAGCAAATGAGTCTAGTCAGTCGCCGTTGACTGGAAAGGAACACATTGCTCAACCTGTCCAGTCGTCGCCCTCACGTCCGGCAACTGTCAAGCTCTCATCAAGCTGTAGGTATATTTTCTTACCGGCTCGGGTACTTGCAATATGCTGACTTGATACCGGAAGTATGTTGTAGTGATCGAAGTATGGTAACCACTCCAATTAAGAAGATTGTATCCACTGCGAAAGTGGATGACAAGTTCCATCTCATATGTTCATTCCGTGATCTTCTTCCCAAGTCTTGGGACGAGATTATTATAGACACGTATTATTGGAAACTGTTTATTTTTCGGAGACATTCTTCTAATTACTTTAAATATTAGACCAGCTGGTAAAGCTTTTGCATTTGCGGCAGTCGTGGTGGATGAAGCCGGCGATTGCCTTACTATCGCCATCGCCGGATCTGGGGCAGAGCAATTTGTAGGCTATCAGCCAGATCGGTACGCATCTCCTCTTCAGTGCGACAAGACTTGGCGAGGCTAATTTTTTCGTAGTGAGAATTTGCCTCTAGTACAGGAAAAATTGTGGAAGATTTACTCTCCGCCGGACGAAGGTACTCCACGCGTGTGGGTTGATCTTACAATTCGAGCGTATCTGCGGCCAAAAAAGGATGAGAACGCGCAGGAAAAGTTTGGATGGTTGGTGTATGGCTGTAGTATATTGTAGACAGGGCATAGTATAATGTAGGATATTTTTGATTTGTTTGTTGCTCCGCTGGTTTAATCTGAAATGTATATTAGCGACTATAACACCCGCTTGCCGTGTCTTCACAAGTAGCTGCATGTGGTATATTACAGGCCCACTTGATACATATTACTCACAACTATGTGGTTAAATGTCCGCAAAAAAGGACGAGATGATCCTAATTAGTTTTCAAACTAAAAGTAAGTATCACTCATTTTGTCAATCTGGTCCATGTATGCGCCACGTCATAATTGAGCCGCACCATTTGTGTGCTATGAGGTCAAACTCTCCCTTGCTTTCCATGACACGCGCCACAGTGGCGCAGAAGTGTGCGTTTTCTCCGAGACTTAATACCGACAATACCTGTCCGGTGTGAATATATATTCTCTTCATACTGGCTGATATTCGTGTTCCTCCTGAACAACCTTGATTCTACTAATATTTGACAATAAGTTTACTTTTTGGGAGTGTTTATTTGGGATAAATTTGATTAGGAGGAATCAAAAGATATGGCTGGTGTTGAGATGCAACAACGAGCTATTCAGAGTGCTGTGGTGCCACTACCTGCTACTATAAGAGGGAGTGGATCTTCGTCTTCGGCGCTTGGATTACAGAATAGGGGACAGCAGCGAAAGCCTAGAAATAGGAAACAGCAAGACCAGCAGACCGAGCGGAGTATTTCTCAGCAGCCGGGTGATGAATCGGGTACCAGCGACAGGGCCTCTGAGCGGGCTGGGAATCGACCACGACGGAATAATAACGGTAACCGCGGCCAGAAACAGCAGATGGAAAATGAAATTAATAGTTCGCGGACAGCAACAACTGTGACTGCGCGACAAGAAGAAGCACCTGCGTCTGGCGATCGCCGAATTGATGTTCAAGAGCACGGCAAGCAAGGCACGCGACACCGGATTCGCAACCGGCATGGCGGGCGCGCCGATGGCGAAGAGCAGCGTGATGAGGCTACAGCAGATCAGTCGAACAGGCATAGAAGACGTGGAGGAAAAAATGGCAACGCGAATAGCCAACAAACCACAAGGCAACGGACCATTCCTTCAACTTTCGGGACGCAACTAACGCTACCTGGACTCGTAAATACACAGACCGACGACCATTCTGACGATCACATACATCAGCATGCGAAACAAGATATTCCTTTCGCAACTTTGGATTTGGCGGATTATTTCTTCGGCCTTGATTTAAACGCGAACTCGTTGCCTGCCAGTATACTACAGGAGATACACACTGGCGCGTACGAGTGCATGATTTGCATTAACTCCATTACACGGAAATCACGAATCTGGACTTGCAGCACGTGTTATCGTGTTTTCCACGTCAACTGCATTCAAAAATGGGCAAAGCAGCTCAAGACTACAGGAACGGAAAACAACGCATCCCAGCCATTCGACAGCCAGCTGTGGCGATGTCCGGGATGTCAAACATCACGCGAGGATATACCACAACATTATCGCTGCTGGTGCGGGAAAGTTGAGAATCCAGATCAGTCACCTTTGTTTCCTCCTCATAGTTGTGGGCAGACTTGTGCCGCAGAGTACCCAAACTGTCCCCATGTGTGCCAGGTGCCTTGTCACCCGGGACCGCATCCCAAATGTCAGGCATTGGGCCCTCAAATTGACTGTTTCTGTGGCAAATCATCGTCACAAAGACATTGTGTGGACACGAAATATGATGGTTGGAGTTGCGGTGTTGTGTGCGGCGAGATGATGGCATGCGGAGTACATACTTGTCCCCGACCTTGCCATACAGGACTTTGTGGACCATGCCAGGCTCCTATTCATAGTAGCTGCTACTGTGGTAAGGAGGACAAGGATGTAAAGTGCTGTCAGACATTATCTGTAAAGCGAAGCATATTTATCGACGACGACGGTGATACAGCGTGGTGGACTGGAATCTACAAGTGCGGTAATATTTGCGGTCGGTGAGTTGCTACGCTATCTGCTTTGTGGAATGACTTGGTTACTCATAGGTTGGAATAGGTACTTTGATTGCTTGGAGCACCAATGTCAGAAGGACTGCCATCCTCAAGATTTAGAGCCGGCTCATTGCCCCCTGAGCCCTGATGTTGTTGTGACTTGCCCGTGTACAAAACACACTGTCCAAGAAATCCTAGGTCATCCTAGGAAAAAATGCACAGATCCTATTCCTACATGCAAAGATTTGTGCTCTAAAATGCTGCCATGTGGCCACTCCTGCAAGCAGAGTTGCCATACTGGAGCGTGTTGGCCATGTTTGGAAAAAGTCACGGTCCCTTGCGAGTGCGGATACAACCAGATTAAGTCGCCATGGTATGTCACATGTTCTCTGCAAGCTTGTGGGATGTACGCTGACCATTCATGCAGTAGTGATCTAGTTCTCGGAACACCTCGATGCAATCGGATTTGCCGCATTCAACTAAACTGCCAACGCCACGAGTGTGGGAATCCCTGCTGCCCAGCAGAACGAGCAGGTCAAGAACGCGCATTAAAACAACGCCGTAATAAAGACAACAATAGCTTTCAAAATCTCGAGGACTATATTGAACCACAACATATTTGCCTACAAACTTGCAACCGACTTTTGAAATGTGGAAGTCATCATTGTCAAATGACTTGTCATCGTGGACCGTGTCCGCCGTGTCTTGAGGCCAGTTTTGATGAGTTAACCTGCCATTGTGGGAGGACGAAGATTATGCCTCCGATTCCGTGCGGTGCGACACCGCCAAAATGCGACTATCCCTGCACAAGGCAAACGCCTTGTGGTCATCCCATTGTTCGACATAACTGCCATTTAGATGACGAGGAGTGTCCGAAATGGTAAGTCATTTACTAGTCCTACCTTCTGTGACAGTAATGCTCATAATTTATCCAGCCCCTACTTTGTCGAACGAAGATGTATGTGTGGCAAGAATGTCCTGAAAAACCAGCCATGCAGTCGTCAGCAAGTCTCATGCGGTACTATCTGCAACAAGCTACTAGCCTGTGGCTCCCACCGCTGCAAGAAAGTCTGTCACCGTGAGAATCAGTGCGAAAACCCGTGCCGTCAGCGGTGCGACAAAATCAAATCATGTGGACACCATGACGAAACGCCATGCCATTCTCCGTTCCAATGCGAGGAAGCTACTCCTTGTCCGGTGCTGATTAAGATCAGC
Organism: Lipomyces chichibuensis; assembly: GCF_038497645.1. Lineage (NCBI taxonomy): Eukaryota > Fungi > Ascomycota > Lipomycetes > Lipomycetales > Lipomycetaceae > Lipomyces > Lipomyces chichibuensis. Next base: position 190,264 of record NW_027117470.1, on the reverse strand, counting down.
TGTTCGTGTGATAATTTGTCGACTACTGTTAAATGCAATGCGACGAAAACTAGCAAGAGCCCAAAACGGGAACTGAAGTGGTAGGTGATTTGGTTGCCGACAAACCTGGCTTGATAACTTTTTTTAACGCGTTGTATAGTAACGACCAATGTGCTATCATTGCCCGAAATAATCGACTCGCAGAAGCACTCAAAATCAACACAGAAGCACGCAAGGACTCAATGCTAATCCACACAGAGCTTTCCCTCCGCCTCTACGGCACGAACAAACAGTGGTGTGAAAGCATTGAGAAGATTATTGACTCTTTTGTTGTCGCGAAGCCGCCGAAGCGGTCTCTGGCTTTCCCACCCATGAAGCGTACTCAACGACAGTTTATTCATACACTTGCTGAAGCATACAGTCTTGAAAGTGAATCTCAAGATCCGGAACCTCATAGGAGCGTTCTGCTACACCGAACTTCGAAAACCACGTTACCAGAGCGAAACTTGACTCGATCGTACGCTATATACTTGAAAACTAAAGCTCAAGAAAGTGCACTTCCGTCGAGCCGTGCGCTTCCTGCTCAGCTTAGGAGGACTCCGAAGCAGGCTTACAACGCTATCTTACTCGAAGCTGTACAGATTGGACTGACGCGAGTCGATCTAGAGCGAAAACTCGAGCCCGTCATTGCAGCGTCTTCACAACTACAGTTCTCAGTGCAATGGATCGCGGACGAAGACGTTCTTTTGCAGCCAAAGTCGTCATCATTAGGAGTCGATGAAGTTGAAGCCGAGCTCGTAGCAGTGAAACCAGTTGTTCGCAAGTTTGTGGTATTTCAGGAGCGTCTTGCGGAAGTTGTGGAGTTGTGTTGGGTTACGAGGGATAACATTATTGCGTATCGCGAGAAGAGTGTGTCGCAGACGAGTAGCTCGGCGCCTACGCCGTCTGCCTCGATGATTAATTTGGCGAACGTGGGTAGATTTGCGTCGTCGAATTCGTTTGCAGCATTAGCTGATGGCTCAGCACCGCGTAGTACTTCTCCAACGCGTTCTGTGAAAGCTACGCCGAGAAAGGGAAAGGGACCTGAACCTGAACCAGTCGCAGAGTCATGGGAAGATTTGCAGGTTGAAGAAGCTGAATCTGAGAAGATAGATGAGAGTCGTGACGTTGAACCTGAGACGTCCGATATAGACGATCGAGAACCAGATACACAAGAAGGCGCGTCCGAACCGGAGACTATTCGAGAATCAACCGTGGCAAGGGATGTCAATTAGTATTTGTACTCTTTTGTATTTCTTGTAAATGTCGAATGGTTACGCAGAACATTAAACATTTTTCCTTCAAATTTCATTACTAAACTTGTATAGATAGGCATTGTCGACTAGGTGTTCTAAAATAATATCATTATATGTCGTTACTAGATATGTATCCATTGCAATATGTTTGATGTGTGGGTTTTAAAAATACAGAACACGAATCTTGATGACTCGTGTTATGCCTCAGGAGGGAGTCGAACCCACGACCTTGAGATTATGAGACTCACGCTTTAACCAACTAAGCCACCGAGGCAACGTATGCGTAGACATTAAAGGTGAATCTTCCCCCTCAAATCGCAACTATGGGTTAGGGCGTTTTCCGTTGACGCTCCGTCTTTATTTGTTGTTTAATCCTCGAACTGTATCTATTGTAACAATAATCTCTTTATGTGATAGCTTTACTATCCAGGAAGTGTCCATACTTCTGGCCCCAATTTTGTTCGTTTGTTCTTTCGTTGCGTTTTGTTCTTTGTTTCCAAGGCTTGTCCGTCAAGACAATTGTTAAAATAGTGCTTAGAAATGAATTGGTTTTTCAATAAAAAGTAAGGTGAGCTTGATATGTAATAGTCTAATAAAATATGAAGTACGCTTGATTGTGTAAGTATGCAAACTCTGGATATATAACCTTGCCCTGAGCGAGAAACACACTCGCGAATCCAAGATACGGTTTAATTGCCTTTGCGTAGGTCGCACTTCTGCACTTTCGTTTTTTGGGAGGTATTTGAAGAGGCGAGATCCGTCGGCCCTGAGAAGCCCTACAAAACCAGTCACGTCAAATTGATGGTAGGGCAAGCTTGTCCCCTATGTCACGCATCTACCGACAACACAGTGTAGTTACTCCGACGCACGGTTGATGTGAAGTTGAAACGACCCTGCTGTCGAGATATTAATCAAGGTGAACTTCAACAATACGATAACCGCCATTCGGTCCAGCAAGTAACAAGTAAGTCGATTTGTTGTTGAATGAAATAAATATTTTATTAGGAATTTAGAGAAGTGTTCTAACGATTGTATAGTGGGTGCCTATAAGTATCTTGAGGAGGTAATTACGACTCTTTGATCTTTGCATAAAATGACCAGGATTGTTATGCAATGTCCAGTTAATATTAACATGCTTTGCTATAGTTGCAACGCAAGAAGCAGTCCGACGTTCTGCGATTCCTTCTTCGGGTCCGCTGCTGGGAGTACCGGCAGTTGAATGTGATCCACCGCGCTTCCCGCCCTTCCCGTCCCGACAAGGCTCGACGTCTCGGATACAAGGCAAAGCAGGGTTTCGTCATCTACAGGATCCGAGTCAGACGTGGTGGCCGCAAGAAACCCGTTCACAAGGGTGCCACTTATGGTATGCATATTGAATCATAGATTGAACGAAATGGATCGTTAACAATTGGGTATAGGTAAGCCCACTAACATGGGTGTTAACCAACTCAAGTACCAACGATCTCTTCGCACTACTGCCGAGGAGCGTGTTGGCCGCCGTTGCCCCAACCTTCGTGTCTTGAATTCTTACTGGGTTAACCAAGACTCCAGTTACAAGTACTATGAAGTCATCCTCGTAGACCCCCAGCACAACGCTATTCGCAACAACGCTAAATACAACTGGATCGTCGCTGCTGTCCACAAGCACCGTGAGTCTCGTGGTCTTACTTCGGCTGGTAAGGCCTCCAGAGGTATCAAGAAGGGTCACGGATACACCAAGACCAATTCTGGCAGAAGACACACATGGAAGAAGCACAACACTCTCAGCTTGTGGAGATACCGTTAGATGGCCTGACCATGGCATGGGGTTGTATGAGGGAATTGTGTTATATAGTTTCAAAGTGGGTTTGTCAAAATTTGGTTGGAAAGTTTATAGTATGAGCATGTTATGTATACATAGCTGAACGTAATTTAAATGGATTGACTTATGGTAGTAGCTGTCTCTAGAGGTCGCTATAGATCAATTCGCGACATGCGTGTATGCTGCGAAGACCGTATAAATAAGGACGAAGCGAAATGTGAATCAACATATGTATATGCTGAATGATACATTACGTGGTTTAAATGCTATAATACAAGATTGCGAGTTATCTAGTCTTCTTCCATCTCTTCGTCTTCGTCTTCTTCCTTTGCTAAACGCTCGGCTTCCTCTAGCAATTCCTTCGGAACAAACTCGTGTACTCCCTTGGTCTCAGAGATACTGACCCATGATATTTCTAACTCGAAATCTTTGTCCTTCGAATCATCGTGTGCAGCATAAATGATCTTAGCTGCGGCCTTGACGGCATCTTTAGCAGAAATGTTAGGAAGATCTAACTTCTCTAGCTCTGACTTGGCCGCCTGCCTGCCCTTCCCAGTAGCAGCACCCAAGTAGCCCTATCATAATTCATTAATGATAACACTTCCTCCACGAGAGTTGAAATATTACATACCCAATAAGCACCAGATGGTTCAATCGTAAAAAGATGGGGACCAGATTGATCAACACCACCTACGATGGCCGAGATACCAAACGGTCGAACCGAATTGTACAAAGTATACGCCTGAACGTAACCTGCAAGACGATCCGTCATGGAAGTAACACTGATAGGAACCTTGTATGTACCCCGCCACGAGTACGCCTCAGATCTGCCCTGACTGACAAAATGACGTCCATCAGGAGTTAAACCTGAATATGCCTACATAGCGATGATAGTCAGCATATATCAACGTATCGGGGCACCATCTAATTCATGGCGAAACATGACAAAGTAACATACAACACCAATATGCTTGTCGATTGTCTGGATCTTCTTATTAGCACCGGGGACTAGTAGTTTTGAAGACACGATCTTCTCGACTGCCAAAACAACGCCGTCTTTGCATTTTATTCCGATCGCCGTGCCATCGGCCTCAACTGCTTTGCTAGCATATTCAACTTGAAAGTTCCGTCCGTCTGCAGATCCAAAAGTTAGTTGACCTTTCTCAATACGATAGGTGCTATCACAGATGATGCGTGCTCTGGTCAAAGATGTAAGCATACCTGGACTGAATACACTGTTCGATAAATCATAGCCAGTACCAATTGAAGTCTATCGTTCAAAAGCGAATCAGTTTATTAAATCATCATTGTAATTCTCAGAAGAACTCGAATCACAACTTACCATGGTGAAGTTCTTGTCAATACGGCAGAGTGGAGAAGCTGTAATAAGATGTAGAGATGTGCGTGGAATCTGTCAGCTAAGTGCTGATGTAAGGTTGGGTTCTGTACGCGCGTGGCCGTGGCCGGAGCCACTCACTAGCCACAAATTTATGTTTTCAAGCCACAACTAACTGGCGTTGCCCATCCGCTACGACTTTCAAAGAATAATGTGTTTTCTTTTTAAACGTTGGAACAATGTACGTCTTTCATTCACTAACTGGTTGAACTTCTACAATATTCACTGACGCCAGGTCATAAAATAGATCACATGATTTTTGTAAGAGAAAAAAGCCTTCAAATTTTGCATTGGTAATCGGTATTCATCAATCCCTTCATAGCCATTAACAACAGATTTAAACAGAACCTACGCAGATGCAACTAGCTCGCGCACAAAAACAGAACGAACTTGTAAAAGGAATGAATGTTCGGCGAATCATTGCACCGGGCTTCATCCGGGTCCACGAAGGGTACTCCTTAGGCATCCACGAAGAAACACCAGAAAGCCTGCTGCACCCAAGATTCACCATAAAATCTGTTCTCCATTCAATCATTAGATATATTCACATATGTCATGGACATCCGCCGAAAATGGGTACATCTCGTAGGAATGCTTTAACGACACAATAAATTTACTGTGCCGATTGAATGTTGGTTTTAGCGTTAAAAAAGAAAAAAAAGAACGGAGATCACGAACAGCGAGCACGAGTTTATAATGATGGCATAAATGCACAGCAATGGTGCTAATCTGAGGCATAAACGCGCCATATGCTTCATAGTTTCGAGAAAAAACGTCATAGTGAGAGATAGCAGTGACAATAGGCACGAGAGAAAAACTGAAAAATTGAAAGACTGTGAATTCTACTTTCCCGTTTCGCACCATTAGCAACAGCAATGAAGACCGCAATTCTCTCTGTCTATGACAAGACCGGTCTATTAGATCTGGCGAAGGGTCTCGTCAAGCACAACATCCGATTGTTGGCGTCTGGAGGTACAGCGAAGCTGGTTCGCGAAGCTGGTTTCCCGGTAGAGTGCGTTAAATTGAAGCTTTGTTTACACAAACACCTACTATTTGGGCCCAGCACACTAACAAAATAATTAATAGAGATGTCAGCGCTATTACTCATGCTCCTGAGATGTTGTCTGGTCGTGTCAAGACTCTTCATCCTGCCATTCATGCTGGTAAGTCAACATGAAACGCGATAATTAGGACAAGGTTTTAACGATTTTTCAGGTATTCTGGCCCGTGATATCGAATCTGACGAACATGATCTCGCCGAACAAGGTATTGACAAGGTCGACTACGTTGTCTGCAACCTCTATCCCTTCAAGGAGACTATTGGGAAGGTCAACGTTACAATTGAGGAGGCGGTTGAAGAGATTGACATTGGGGGAGTCACGCTTCTCCGAGCTGCTGCCAAGAACCACGTTCGCGTCACGATCTTGTCTGACCCCTCCGATTATCCAGGCTTTTTGGAGCAGCTTGACAAGGGGGAGATCACCACTGCGGCTCGTAATAGCTATGCTTTGAAAGTCAGTATCTACAGGTTTCCACTTGCTGTGGAGTTCAGTTACTGATCTGGAAAATATAGGCGTTTGAACACACCGCCGAGTACGATGCGGCCATTTCTGACTTCTTCCGAAAGAGATATGCTGAGTCGAAGTCTCAGTTGACTCTTCGCTATGGTGCTAATCCCCACCAGAAACCAGCGCAGGCATATGTCAGGCAGGGTGAACTTCCTTTCAAAGTCCTTGCTGGATCTCCTGGCTACATTAACTTGCTTGATGCTCTGAACTCGTGGCCGCTTGTCAAGGAGCTTTCTATTTCATTGACCCTCCCAGCCGCTGCCAGCTTCAAACATGTCTCGCCTGCCGGTGCAGCTGTCGCTGTCCCGTTGTCTGAAGTTGAGAAGAAAATCTACTTTGTGGACGACATCGCTGAAGAGGATCTCACTCCCCTTGCGGTTGCATATGCCCGTGCTCGTGGTGCTGACAGAATGAGCAGCTTCGGTGACTGGATTGCTTTGTCCGACACCGTCGACGTGACTACTGCCAAGATCATCTCTCGAGAAGTATCCGATGGTGTTATTGCTCCTGCCTTCTCCGCCGAAGCGCTCGAGATCCTCAAGAAGAAGAAGGGTGGCAAGTACACCATTCTTCAGATCGATCCTGCCTACAGTCCCGACCCTGTTGAGACCCGACAAGTCTATGGCGTCAGTTTGTCACAGAAGCGCAATGACGTCTTCATAAATTCTGGCTCGTTCAAGGATATTGTTTCTAAGAATAAGGATCTTCCCGACAGTGCTATTACTGACTTGGTTGTCGCTACTATCGCTCTGAAGTACACTCAGTCTAACTCTGTCGCCTACGCTAAGAACGGCATGCTAATTGGTCTCGGCGCTGGCCAGCAATCACGAATTCACTGCACTCGACTCGCTGGTGATAAGGCCGACAACTGGTGGCTGCGTCAGCACCCGCGCGTCCTAGGATTCAAATGGGCCAAGGGTGTCAAGAGACCCGATAAGAGTAACGCTATCGACTTGTACGTTAGCAACCAGGTTCCAGATGAGGATCCGGAGAAGTCGGAATATGAATCTAAGTTTGCTGAAGTCCCAACTCCATTGACTGCTGAGGAGCGGAAGGATTGGCTCTCCAAGCTGGATGGAGTTGCATTGTCCTCGGACGCATTTTTCCCTTTCGCCGACAATGTCTACAGAGCTGCCCGGAGCGGAGTAAAGTACATCGCTGCTCCAAGTGGCTCCGTCCAGGATGAGGCTGTCTACGCTGCGGCGGACTCTAAGAATATCGTCTATGTCGAGAACCATGTCCGTTTATTCCACCACTAAATGGCTAAATTATTTTTGATTTTAGCTATAGTTGATTTTATGGTTTGTTTACATAATTTGTATTGTTACATATAGGTATTATGGTTAGAACAATTTGATGGCAATTAAACTGGATTGCTTACAACAGACAATCATACAAACTAGCTAGTTAACATATAGAGCAAGAACATCTATCGATTAAAACAGAGATTTAGTTTAAGAGGTCCATAAACTGTACTATTACCATTCCAAAACCTCATTCTAAGTAAAGCTGGATAGAGGTTTAATCATCAAAAAAGATATTTACAGGAATAAAATTATGTTGGATAACATAACGACAACAACATATAAGAGAAAATGATTTAGAGTGACTTCCGCTAATCAGCTGAAACTCGGCGACAAGATTGACACCTACTACAGGCGCCTTGAGGACCACTGTAATATCCCCAGACAGAGGGCTGATAAAAGTAACCATGCGATGTCGGCCCGGAAGTTCCAGGAGCGTTCATCACTCGTCGATCTTGTACCGGCGCGAGCAGCTGCACATGTGTGGCGGCAGAAGGTCCTGCAAAATACCGCTGTGGTGCCACCGAAGTCAAGTAAGCCTGTAGTCGAGAGTCTCCACGTCTTGTTTCATGTTCATAGCATACGACGTCTGATCTGCCGGCCGATTCATTGCTGGAAACTCGAGCAGGTCTTCCTACATAGCCTTCGCGAATATATGCATGGCCTTCACTCATTCGTCGACCATGATCCAAAGAAGTATTTTGTCGTCGACGTCGTATTCTCGGAACACTCATATGGTTTGCGAGAGCTCCCTGGGAAACAAGTACATATCGATTTCCATGCCAATCGTAGAGGACATTCGGGCGTAGTTGCTCCTGTCCGCCGCGTAACACATTGACGGAAGCCGCTGTCCCGCTATCATTTTCTTTTGCAATATAATTTGCTGTCGATTGTTGTCTACTATCACGACCGTCATTCTCACCACTAACCATTCGATCCTTTCTTCTGCCAAACAACCAAAACCTTCCGCCACTAGTTTTATTCTCCTCCTTTCCCTCCGCTACATTCTCCTTCACCCGTCTAGACCCAGCCTCCACATTTCTCCCTGCTCCCCGATCTAGACGGCTTCCTCGGAAAAAGCACTTTCTATCGGTTTCTCCATGATTGCAGCGTGCCCAATTATCGTAACACAAGCAGCCCCTAGGAGCCATAAGACGGTTGAGAAGATAGACGCAAAAAATCCTAATGGAAGGGCTATAACAAGAAGACCGACATATAATTGAGAAGTTGTAAGGCGTGCGAATCCTAGTGCACATCAGCGGATATGTTGGAGACTTCCGACCCAGAACGTTTGCAACACAATAGCATACCTAGATTCAAGTCTGCTCCTTTCAAGTAGTTAATACCATACAAGCTAGCAGACACGAAGACCTACGGTCACTGTTAGTCGCGTTATCGCGGCGTCCAAGATAACCTCCCACGTACCAAGACAAACAACAGCAACCAGTTCTTGAGCAAGCTATACACTGATAGCATAGCGAAAACAATCAAATAGTTAGCCGAGAAATATGCGAGATTATATGTAACTCGTTTCTGGACCTCATTCATGCTATTCGGCTTTGACACACGTCTAAAGTCTACGAACTCATTGACAGGTCGGATAGTTCCCACCCTGCTGCGCAGCATAGTAGAGTCGGTCTACGTCATACATTAGAATCGATTAAATAAAACAACGTCATATACAAAATACCTTAAACCGCTCAACAAATTGTTGGACCTATAAATATGGACACCGCGTGTCAGAATGGATATCCTCTCAACAGTAAATTCTTAGTACTGTACCGTACCTCGATATTTTGAAATCTGACGTTCATTTTTGTTCAACCCAATGAATAAAATTGTATGAGGATAGACGAAGCCGCGGACTCGGCTAAGTATTGTCTATATTATATGCAAGATGTCCAAGATGTATGCTATTCCGATTATATATGTTCTCGAACAAGATGTGAGTGCGGCCGCAGCGGCGCGCACCACGACTTATGGGCTAGGGGTCATGTCGACGATAGAGACATGCATTAAGTAGTATTGTCAGGCACGACACCAGCGACGCAAGGCGCGTGTTTACATGTACAGGGAAGGACAGAACAAGGCAAGGAGCTAAGAAACCATTCTTAATACTGTTCTAAGTAACCAAACTATCAAATACATACAAACGCCATGAATCTATTCTACATACTACGTGTAAATTTGCCGATCCTGCGAGATACCCTTCAGCTACAATTATTAACATGAAGTTGTTCATGAGCTAATTGACCATCAGCTTGACGAGGCAGATGAATAAGATGAACTAGACGAGGTTGACAAAGATGTTGTCGAAGATGTGGAGGATGAAGAAGATGTCACTGAGGATGGCGAAGAAGTTGATGAATTCAAAGAAGACAAATCTGAGGAGGAAGTCGAAGCCAATGAAGTGGTTGAGACCGCTGATGATTCACCGGTATGAGAAGTTACCGATTCATTGTCAGACTCATCATCGGAGTCACTGGATGGCGAAGTTTCTGATGTAGTATCCGACGAATTAATCTCATCTGTGAACAGTTTCGCTCCCAGAGCTTCTAGAAGACGGCTTGCACGTTTTGATTTGGAATCATCCTGCTGATATTCCCCGTCCTTTGGCGACAATAACTTTTTAGCCTCTTCTATAACCCTGTCTCGCGCTGCTCCTTCTGGCAGGCCCACTATGTATACCACCAGCTCATCTTCCCATTCTGCAGGAATCCGTTGTGTATCATAGCAGTGTCGAAGGAGCCAATTTTGTTTTTGCTTGGAAAATTTCCACGCCGATCGTTCTGTTGCATATAATGTCAAATAAGCTCTAGCTTCCGTATAGTGATCTTCAGGTACAGGGACTGGTAATTTCGCCTTATTTTTATTTCTAGCCAGCTTCTTATGATCGGGGTTTTCAGAAGATGCAGAAGATTTCCGTGCTCCTGCCAGACGTACACCTTTGTCTGACTTCGATATTGATGAATTTGTTTCCACATATCTGTTGTCATTGTCCTTGTAGTCGCTACTCTCCCGTTTTCTCTTTTTCGACATTGAGTCGTTCGTCCCGCTCGCCATCTTTACTGAAAGGAAATAGCAGACCACATTCATAGAAGCCATATCCCAAGTTTCTCAACTAAGAGGTGGCCGGACACAAACCCCTCGAGCCACCTCAGCGAGAGGTGGGACGAAATAGAGTTTCAATCATGCCGTCCACTCTCAAGTTTTAATTAAAGCTTTTTATCTTTAAATGTCCCAAAACTCATTACATACAAATAGTAATCCACACATATACGATTGCGCAGCAGTCATCCGACATCTATGTCAACGCGATAATATTGCAAAATGGTGCCAAAAAAAGTTCCACGGTCTGAATCTCCAGCAGCATCGTCCAGCTCGCCGGCCCCGGCAACTACAACTCGATCATCATTAGCATTTCCTACACCACCATCGCGGCTCGATTCGCTGTCGCGCCCGCGAGCATCTGCTTCGGGTTTGGCACCCGCATCTTCTGCCAGACTTTCTCGAGCAGACACACCAGGATTGCCATCTGGTACTGGACCGGCATTAGGAGGTGCCGGTGGCCTCAAATTCAAGCCTAAACTAGTTGCGCGAAGACCTAAAGAAGAACGCGATGCTGCTGCTCCAGCCCCGTCATCAGCTCCAGCAGTCTCCTTATCAACGCCTCAATCTACGCGCGGGAGAGGCCGTGGCCGCGGACGAGGTGGTACTTCACGTGGAGGCGGAGGTGCCGCGCGAGGTCGTATTGAAGTGGCAACCGCCGCTGCTGGACCATTCGCTGATCCATCATTTGGTGATCCAAGGAGTTTGAAGGGTCCTTCTTTTGAGAAACGACCTCCATCTTCAGAAAAAGGCCGAGAAGGTCAATTGAAATTTACTACTGCAGACGTCGGGCAAAATTTGAAGGGCTCAGGTGAGAGCGATAGTGACGACGAAGCGATTCGAGAGGGCGTTGAGCGTATCGATATTGCTAAAGTTTCAAAAGTCGGTGGTGCCGATGGAATCGACATGGGTCGCTATTTTCCAATAAGGGATAGCACCGCTACAGATTATTTCGCAGACAGTGGCAGAGTGGCGGAGGAGATAATTGATGAGACGGCTGTTTTTGCACGAGAGGCCGAGGAATTTGTCGGAGTCTTTGGTGATGATGGAGTTGACGACCTTGAACGGAAGCTTTACTTCTTTCAGTTTGCACCTGTCTTACCGGCCTTCGAGTCCTCCCGTACTGGTGAGAAGCTAGAGCAAGGAGTAAAGCTGGAACAAGGAGTAAAGAGTGAGCCGGGCGTTAAAGCAGAATCTTCTCTACCGGCACCGACGGGAAAAATCAAAGCATTATCTGATTCCAGATCTTCTCTTTCGTCCGTGCCAGGTCAAGATGGTCTTGTCGGTCACTTGTATGTTCGAAAATCTGGCAGAGTGAGTATTCGGTGGGGTGGTGTCGAGATGGAGGTTGCTAGAGGCGCAGATACAGAATTTTTGCAAGACGTCATTGTGATTGATCATGCTGATGAGCATAAAGCTACATTATTGGGGCAAATAGCTAAAAAAGTTGTTGTGTCTCCAAATATTGACATATTATTCGGAGAAAGTGAGGAGAGCGAGTAAATATTGAATGTACATAGTGATTCACGGTTGTAATTTTTATCTCTTGCATGTGGTGAAATCTTTCAAAAGTTTTTAGGCTCTGTGGCGACACGTTAATGCAGTGTACTTTTCATTCATATTTTGGATACAAGTGCTATAATCCAATGCCAAAAATTTCATAAATAAGCTACAAGATACGACTAAAGCACAGACAATAATCAATAGAATACACGTGCGCCCATTCATGAATTTTTGTTAAGTACATAAATTGAACTAATACTCCGCCATTACAAAGACGAAATTTGGCTATTTCCCTTCACGACATCCCACTGTTTCTTGCACACGACACAAGACCCACTCGCAAATTTTACTTCGTGTTCTTCTTGGTCTTCTTGACTGTCCTAGGCTTAGGGTTCTTGGCCCGCAAGTGATGCTCAGGAATCCAGCTCTCATCGTATGCCTTAGCAGCACTGCCGGTCGTCTCAGCTGTAGTACTTGAGGGAGTATCAGGAGTCACGGCCTTTGCACGCTTCTTGCCTGAAGTGTTCTTAGGAGCGAAGTACGACTTGACATAAGTGTTATACACGTAGTATCCACCAACACCAAATATACCGCTGAGAATGACGTAAAGGAAGATCCTGCAGCAGAAAGTTATTAATATCATTTCAAATTTAGTCCAAGGAAAAGTCGCACATACATTTGAGGGTCAAAAAAGGAAAGAGGCGGATCCTGTACCGTAATGGTCGAGTTGTATCCTAGGTACTGGACCAACTGACCTTCATACTCGACCAAGAGGCCAACGCGTAGGAAGTAATCCTTAGGTTCGCGATCAAGCGTGAAGCTGTACGGAACAGATGCAGTCGTATGAGGAGCAACGGCTAAGGGTCCAACACGAACGGCGGTGATCTGTTCTAATAAGCATTGATCTCAAAACCAACACCAGATTAACGGACTATCAAGCACGCTAATCTGCGACTGTTGCTCAAATCAAATTCACATCAATTATATAACTTACGTTTTCTAAGGCACTGTCCTTGCCAATTTCGAAGAGCGCACCACCAGCGACCTGGACAATGGCTTCGTTATCCTCCTCATTCCGCAAAGTAATCTCGAGATTGGTCGACTGCGTGTTGTAGATTATCGGAGGATAGGTGTTCGCACTCTCAAGGAACTTTGTCTTCAAAAGAAACTGAGGTGGGGCATCAGGGCCTTCGTCAGGTTCGAAGACTTCCGCGTAAGGCATCTCTGCTGCTGGCTGAGCCGAAGCAACGGCAGCAAAACCGAAAACCGCCAATAGCGCAGCGGATGTTGTCAATCTCATGGCGGGCAGATACAGATCGAAAGAACGTGGATTATTCGTCGTGTGGTCGTACAATTGTCTGTGGACTTAACACAAAAGCAAAAGGACAGGTGGGGATTTTATATTCCCGTTTGGTCTCGAGATCATCAGTCCCACGCATCATAATAATGGACCCGGGCACAACCCTTGCCCACATAGCTTCCACTGAATGATAAGTTGTAACAATGATAATTACGAGATTTCGGTACTACGGGAAGATTTAAATATAGATCTTTCATTAAATTTATATCAAACAAAGGTATATAGTACCTATACTATGTACTGCACACTAACAAAGATAACGCACCAAATGTGGGTTACAATATGGACCGAACTCCGCGATACTTGTCAATGCACTCATCAATGCAATTACTCTGCCTGACTGTCCTCAACCTACAAAGGCAAAATGTGGCAGCCAAGCATCCCCCTTCCTCCCCATCCCTGCCTCGGTGTGAGAATCAGGTTGACTTCCGCACGCGCCTGCGCTTCATCGATGTCTCGAATCACTGTGATTTCAATAGCCGACTATAATATTAATATCTGTAGCCAATATAAATTATCCATCACGGAAATACTTACATTTTCGTTTTCTTGGACAACAGTCGCCAATCGAGTAAGTTTTTGGTGATTACCAGCATGAACAGAGCCAAATTTAACGATTTTATCGCCTTTGATCAAGCCCTAGCATTAACTGTTTAGCTTAACATTCGATCTATGGGAGCGCCTACGCTACATACCGCCTCATGCGCAGGGCTCAGTTCAACGACAGTATTGACGACGGCAAATGCTATGCCATTGGGCTCCGGCTTTCTTTCAACGCCACCAATTGCTGGCACTGATCCCGTGTCCCTCAAACGTGCATGGTGTTCATATAATGCCGTTTCAATTCTTGACATAACAGCTTTCAAGTCATTCCTCAATCGTATAATTCTTGTCCGAGTTATCCGCACTGGTTGTAAATGTGAGCTGCAGTACTTCAAAGTGAGCATTGTACCTACCTTGGGCCACATCAATATCCGATCTAGGGAAACCGTCCGAAGTAATCAAAGGTGTAGTCATATCGACGTTGTGCTAGACGCATTCGTCATTATAAGCCCAATATCCCTAACTGTGGCCGGATCCACTCACGGACTCGAGCACTGATACTAGTGCAGACAACTCTTCCTCTAAATCATGCCGTTGCCGAGATAAGGCCGATAAAGTATTAGAAGGTGAATGACCATTTGACAATGACAACGAGTCCGACGGACTGTGTAGATCCATTGGCATTTTTCGAAAACGGTGAGAGATGCCAGTCCTGTGATCCTTGGATCTTGGATTCAACACACATAGGATCAGCGATGCAGGTCAAAACAAACCCTAACCCAATAGGCGAAGCTTAACTAGCCTTCAAGACTTTTGGGATTGCGAGAACAATCGTCCTACCTAAAGGCTCTGTTTGCATACTAGAACAGACCATTAAAGACGATGTGATTGCTTGAAAGCAATTAATATCAAGCAGAAGTCAATCATCAGGTTAACTTGAGTGCGCCCGGTAATTGGTTGCAGACTCAAACATACCGAACTTCAGCCGCACCGTACTACTTTCAATCGTTAAAAATATTCCGGGGACGGAATGGCTAAAGGTGATCGAAAGCCTCGGGCAATAATATCATCTGGCAATGCAGGGAACAGTTCCAAGTCGAAGGCACCGAAAACAGAGGCAGGAAATGGTCAGTTGCCTCTCCAAAAGGCTGCTCCGTCAGCGAAGTCTATTGTGGCAGCCTCATCATCCTGGACAGGAAAATTGCCCGCGACTTTACTGCATGAACATTGCAGTAAGCTTGGCTGGGAGAAAGTTGCGTATGATATGGTATCTAGATATTTTGCCTAATGTTGCATTGCCAATAATCTCCAACTAATCATGGGGCTGAATTAGAGGCGTTCACCCGGGGGATACACAGCAACTGCGATTCTCGGCCAACGGAACGCGAAAACGTCTCAGATAGAAACACTCAAATTTACCCCGACGGATAGTCTCGTCGGTCCTCAGCCCACTGCTCTAGAAGCACGGCATATTGCGGCAACCTATACTCTTCACCGAATAGCATCGCACAAGAATTTGCAGATGGTGCTTCCAGGGGAGCATAAAAATCTGTGGCGCAAGATGGAGGACATTAGAAGGTTAGAAGTAAAGGATGGGAAGGCGCACAACTACTCTGCAGATCCATTTGTCGTGCAGCGGGAGCGTAACGAAGCCTACGCTGCCGCTATTGCTAAGCGGCAGGCACATGCGGAAGAAACGGCGGCTATAGAGTCTGGGATTGCTCCAGCGAAGCCTCCTACTATCATGAAGAAGGGTTGGGAGCGAGTTTCTGTTATTGATATGTCGAGAGAAGTGAGATCCATGGTGGAAACCTGCATTCGCAAATATCATGTTTGGGAAAATCTATCAAGTAATGGTTGCAACCTCGAAGAAGGCACTATCCAGGAGTTGGTGCAGTTGGGGTTCCGGAAATCCCACGTGAAAGAAGCTGGCGAATATACGTCCTCTGTGCAGGCCGCATTAGGTTAGTTTTGGGAACATCAAAGTCGAAGAAACCAGAATTTAATCATTTTAGAATGGCTCTTGATTCATGTGCCCGAGGATGATTTGCCTCCACGGTTCTTCCCCGAAAATTATACACCTGGAGTCACGTTGATAACAGGATCACTGCAACTTGAGTACGCGGTCAAGCGTCTAGCACAAGCAGGATATCCCATTGAACTTGCGCGTGAGACCATTGAGGAATGTTCCAATAGTGAGTGCAAGGCAGTCGAGAAACTTATGTTTTCCCTTCAATATCCCGACATGGCTTTTGAGTTTATGGATTCTCTCTCTGTTGACGAAGCGTGGGATGAGGAGATTGAAACGCTATCTGCGATTTATGGTGACAGATTCTCTAACCCCCTCCACGAATTTTTTGAGGTCAAGCTGTCCCTGCCGGCATCGGATGTCTATAACAGCGACAATCTATCACTTAGGTTTCACAAGTCGTCAGGCTATCCTTCAGAAAGAATTCCGTCTTTATCGCTATTCGCAACGCAAAACAATCGACTACGGAATCTGCCATCCTACATTCGCCTCTCGGCCGTACTAAGAGCCGCAAACTATGCATCGGAGCATTTTCTAGGCGAACCTATGTGTTTTTCGATTGTCGAATGGATGCAAGAAAATCTAGCCGATATTGTTAACCATCCGGTAAAACTGAAATCTCTGTCTGGGGCTATCTACGGAGTTTCTTTTTCAGGAGAAGCCGACACGGTTAGTAAATTATTTTCGAGCTTGAATCTCAATACAAACCGATCCACGAATCGTTCTATAGGGAGAGCTGCCAACACGAAATCTCTGAACTCACAGGAATTGCTGCATGGTCTCAAATCCAAGCTTGTCGATCCGAAGATGGAAACAATATACAAAGTCAGAAAGAGTCTTCCGGCGTGGGATAAGCGTGAATTAATTGTTTCTACTATTAGGAGAAATCAAGTAACGTTGATAACGGGAGAAACCGGATCCGGAAAATCAACGCAGTCCGTACAGTTCATTCTAGACGACTTAATTTTGTCGGGGATTGGCAATACTGCGAATATAATGTGTACGCAGCCACGAAGGATATCGGCAATGGGACTGGCAGCACGCGTTGCTGAAGAACGAGGATGCCAGGTCGGCGAACAGGTTGGATATGTAATTCGTGGTGAATCGAAGGTTTCCGCAGCAACAATGTTACGGTTCATGACCACGGGCGTGGTTTTGAGAATGCTTCAGAAAGATCCGGACAGTGCTTTGAAACATGTCAGTCACATCTTCATCGACGAAGTTCACGAAAGATCTCTAGACAGCGACTTTTTATTGATTGTTCTGAAACGCCTCGTCGCAAGGAACGCGAAGATCAAGATTGTTTTGATGAGTGCTACCGTTGATGCCAAGATGTTTTCCGACTATTTTAATGGTGCTGGACACGTTAACGTAGAAGGGCGTACATTTCCGGTTGATGATTTGTACGTGGACGAAATTCTGAAGATAACTGGGTTCCGACCACTGGTTAATGTGAGGAATGAAAGGATTGACAAGAAAACGAGGAACACTGAGGATGAAGACGATCAGAGTAAGAAACCCGATGATGCTGAAGATGACATGAACGACCATCTCGAGGACTCCATTATCGGCAAATCGATTGCTGCTCTTGGTGACAGAATAAACTATGATTTTATTACATGTATTGTGAAACATATTGATCTGCAGTTGGGAGATAAAGATGGCGCAATTTTGATTTTCCTTCCGGGAACAGCTGAGATAACCAGATGCATATCTACGATATCGGGAACAAAATTTCATTGCTTGCCTCTTCACGCTTCTCTCGCTCCGTCTGACCAACGCAAGGTATTTCTAACCCCGCCGAAAGGAAAGAGGAAGGTCGTCGCTGCCACGAACGTCGCGGAAACGTCCATTACTATACCTGATGTTGTCGCAGTGATCGATACAGGAAGAGTGAAGGAGACAGTATTCGATCCACAGACAAATATGATAAGACTGGTAGAAACATGGGTATCACAAGCAGCTGCCAAGCAACGACGTGGTCGAGCTGGTCGAGTATCCAGAGGTGCTTGCTACAAATTGTACACTCGTAACGCTGAGAGTACTCGTATGCCTGCTCGGCAAGTACCTGAGATGGGTAGAACCCCTCTTGAGCAACTCTATCTAATGGTGAAGGCTATGAATGTCGGAGATGCTGGAAAATTTTTGGGAGAAGCACTGGATCCACCTCAACTTATGGCAATCGAGGCCGCGAAAAATGTGTTGGTGCAAGTTGGTGCCTTGGATGAAGGTACATTTGAGCTCACAGCACTGGGAACTCATTTATCAACTATTCCTGCAGACTTGAAATGTGCGAAGTTACTGGTGTATGGATCTATATTCGGATGTCTGGAGATCGCCTCGGTGATTGCAGCTATCTTGACTGTCAGGTCACCGTTCATACCGCCTGCTGGAAATCGTGAAGGGTTGAAAAAGTATGTGTGAGTCACTGTGTAAATACTGAGAAACTAACAAATTTAGTGTTCGGGCGACATTCTCAGCTGGCCACGGCGACGTGGTAGCTGATGCTCGCGCGTTCTTGGATTGGGAGGCAAAAGTGAAAGTTTCCTCTTCCCGTTCTGCACGACAATGGTGCGAAGGAAACTATCTCTCCGTTAGAACGTTGGAGGATATCGGATCTACACGTGACCAATATTTGAGTGCCCTTCAGGAGATCGGATTTATTTCGTCAACGACGTTCGCACCCCAGACGTATACAAGCGTACAATTCAATCTTGTCCGGGCTCTTCTTGCCGCGTCGATGAATCCTTCGATAGCGCGCATTCAATTCCCCGACAAAAAGTATCTGGCAATGAGCTCAGGCGCAGTCGAACTAGATCCCGAAGCAAAGACAATCAAGCTATTTACTAGAGATGACGGTCGGGTTTTCATTCATCCTAGCTCGACATTATTTTCGGCACAGTCATTCATAGGAGGTGCTGAATTTATATCATTCTTTCATAAGATGGCGACTTCTAAAATATTTATTCGCGAGCTGACTCCGTTCGGAGCTTACGGTTTACTGATGTTTGGCGGTACACTAGGTACAGATTTATTGGGTCGTGGTGTGACAGTTGGAAATTGGGTTAGACTGAGATGCTGGGCACGAATTGGGGTTCTTGTAGGGCGTATGAGAATACTACTTGATCAGCTTCTCGCTATGAAAATTGAATCCCCAGAAGTTGACGTGAGCCGGCATGAGATTGTACTGCTGGTTAGACGTCTGCTAGATCAGGAAGGCTTATAACAGAAAAAGTATTTGCATAGGTATTGGTGTTTTAGTTTTAGATTTGGAAATTAGAGAATAAGAAGTTATCTAAATGAAAAATATAGAAGAAGGCAGTCATACAAATTGTTAATTACAGCCATGAGATTATGGCAGAAGTTAAAGTTTATAGCTCGACCAGAATGGTGAGTAACCACTTGTTTCCTAACCTGTTACGTCAACGCACCGTGGCTGTATTCGGGAACAAGATACAGGAATTTATGGCCACCAAGAAGCAGCTGTAATGAATACAAGTATTGGCATAGTAACTTATGACTGGAATGAGCTTTTTCATCAGTGATTGTTCGTTCTTTGGATGTCTGCGACCGCGCGATTACCCGTTCGAGCGAACGATGGATTGCGTTCACGCTTGTCTGTAATTGTACTAGTGGTGCACGGACCTCCACAATGCCAGCACTTAAAGCATATTTTGGAGTTTTCACGTATATGCCATTTATGCAACAACAAGTTGGTACGGTCCCAAACAAACAACTATTTTCTTCCTGTATGTCGCAAACTTCGTACGTCCATTCTCCTCATTTTATCGATTAGCATCGCAATTATAATGGACGCGGATACAACTACACGGTTTGTTCCTGAACATCGCAGGACGAACTTCAAGAATAAGGGCCATTTCCGGGCTGATGAGTTGCGTCGCAGACGTGAAGAAGCCCAGGTCGAAATCAGAAAGGCCAAACGCGAGGAGTCCCTTGCTAAGCGACGTAACTTGACTCTACCGCAGACTCCGGTTGATACGATCCAAAGCGAGAGCGACGATGAGACTGGTGCTGAAGCCCAGGTTAGTGATTCGTATATAGTTTATAGAGTTTTTTCATTGAAAGGAATGCTCTGGAGATCATGTTGACTACATGTGATTCGCATTGATTTGAATATGGTCCTGATATTCTGGCTTTTTAGCTCAACGAAGAGCTTCCTGAGATGATTCAGGGAGTTTTTTCAGAGTCGATCGATGCACAGATCCAGGCCACGGTGAAGTTTCGAAAGCTCTTGTCTAAGGAGCGCAATCCACCGATCGAGAAAGTCATTGAGTGCGGCGTGGTGTCACGATTCGTCGAGTTCCTCAAGTCCCCTCACTCGATGCTACAGTTCGAAGCCGCGTGGGCGCTCACAAATATTGCATCTGGATCTTCTCAGCAGACTCGTGTTGTTATTGAGGCTGGTGCAATCAACATCTTTGTTGAGCTTCTCAGTTCATCTGAGGCCGATGTTAGAGAGCAAGCTGTGTGGGCTCTAGGCAACATCGCCGGTGATTCGCCTGCATGCCGTGATATTGTGCTTCAGGCGGGTGCTCTGCGACCGCTTTTGGCCCTTCTAAACGACTCTCGGAAATTGAGTATGCTTAGAAATGCTACATGGACTTTGAGTAACTTCTGCCGTGGCAAGTCACCTCAGCCTGAGTGGGCAGTGGTAAGTGGATGGATGACTGATTGTGAATATTAATCATACAACTGACCAGAACAATATAGATTTCTACTGCTCTTCCGGTTCTTGCTAGACTCATTTACTCGCTCGATGATGAGGTTTTGATTGATGCTTGCTGGGCAATCTCGTACTTGTCGGATGGATCCAATGACAAAATCCAGGCCGTCATCGAGGCTGGAATTCCACGGAGATTAGTTGAGCTTTTACTGTATGTTATAGTCGTGAATGTCGGAATGGTTTCGGTGGCTAATTTTGTAGGCATCCTAACACCTCCGTCCAGACCCCGGCTCTACGGTCAGTCGGCAACATAGTTACTGGAGATGACGTACAGACTCAGGTTATTATCAACTGCGGAGCGTTGCCGGCTCTTCTTTCTCTCCTCTCATCACCAAAGGAAGGTATCCGAAAAGAAGCTTGCTGGACAATCTCCAATATCACTGCAGGCAACTCTGCTCAGATCCAAGCCGTCATTGACAGCAACCTCATTCCACCGTTAATCAACCTTTTGGCAAATGCAGACTTTAAGACTAGAAAGGAGGCATGCTGGGCAATTTCAAATGCTACATCTGGTGGATTGGCCAAGCCAGAGCAGATCAGGTACCTCGTTAACCAAGGTTGCATTAAGCCACTTTGCGATCTGTTGACGTGCATGGACAACAAGATTATTCAGGTCGCTCTCGATGGCCTTGAGAATATATTGAAAGTTGGTGAGCAGGATAAGGCAGAGACCGGCGTCAATACCTATGCTCTGTATATTGAAGAGGCAGGTGGCATGGAGAAGATCCACAACACGCAGACGAATGCCAACGAGGATATATACATGAAGGCATACAACATCATTGACAAATACTTCTCCGAGGAGGATATTGCTGATGATACCGGTCTTGCTCCCCAACAGGCTGGCGAAACCTTTGGTTTCAACGCGCCGAATGCGTCGTTTGGTGGACAGGGCTTCAATTTCTCAAATGGTGACAACACGATGATGTCATAAATAAGTGGCATGTCGTTTAGTACATCACGTTGAGTGAAATACTGTTGCTAATTCAGTATTCTTTATTATTTGTCCGATTTACAATTCATAGAAAAGAGACCTTTATAGGCCACGGCGTACAACTATAACCCGAAGAGTTTTTGTGCGTCTGTTTAGAACGATTTTGTTTGTCATTCATTTAGGTGTCTCTGTTTTTTTGTTCGGCTGTGTCCTTTTTTTTGTATTATTGTATTAATCTATGTACCTATGTATGCGATATATCTTGTTAGGTTGTGATCATGTCATGAGGATGTACGTCATTTTTTATTATTCATGTATTTTCTTCGAATGTATGTATTCCATTTTTATATCATATGATGCGTCCCGATTAATGTATTCCGACATGAGTTTTGTACCGCGGACTTGTTCTAATCGTTAACATGATGTGCTGCGAAAAATGACTCAACTTTTATATTACAGGAAACGAAACAGTAGGACTCCTAACAATACTCCCAATAATGCAGTCCCAAACGAAGTATGATACAAAATGTCGATGAATATGGCAAATTCAGAATAAAAACTTTGACTATAAATCATGCCGATGTCGATTTGTTAGTGCCGCGATTGAGGAAGAGCCTAGTCCCAAAATACTGCTAGCGCCGTATCTGTGAATTTTTCGAGATATTATGGATGATGTCTTGGGCAATGATGGCGCGGACGTCGTCGATTCATTTGGTGTTTTAGTGCTAGCTGATGTAGAGTATTGAGTCTAAAGATAATCAATACATTGCTGAAACATACTGCAGAACGAGGCAACACAACGCAATACATACAGCTCCAATGTTCGCAGACAGGTCGTTTTTGGATGGTGCGTTACCAACCTTTGGCGAGGCTAAATGATATCGGGACTGAATCATTTGTCAGTGTCACTTGAATTTCGCTGTAAAAGATTCATATCCGCACTCTTGGAAGGACAATTCTGCTTCTAGCAAAACTGGCTGCGTGTAACTGCCCATCTGGCGTCACGTTTCTTCTAATCAGTGGGGATCCAACAACGTGAAGTTGTCTATGTGGACCAGCATTTCCGACATCCGGCCCGTCGAAGTAGAACTCACTACTGGAGGCCGATGCAACGCCAAGTGAACCCACGCTTTCTGACTTAATCCTCGCACTGATTGTAGATACAGAACTTGATGACGAAGTGTTTGACAATAACGGCTGCAAGAGTGAGGGGCTTGGAGCCGCTGGGTTGGCAATAGTGGAAGTGTCTTCTGATGGCGCAAATGGCGGTAGCATTGCGTTGGGCGATTGTTGGTATGCGGCTTGGGGAAGTACACGTTTGGGAGGGTATTTCCTTCTCAGACGAGCCATTACTTGTGAAAATTGAGGATGTAGACGTGACCAATGTGAGAATTTGGTGTTGTGCCAATATATCGAAATGCGATGTGCATATGACGTCGTCGGGGAGTGCGGCTTATTGACAATCCCACACATCGCATTGAAGCTTTCACTAGCCGAATAATTCACGGCGTCATACGCGATCCACAACTGAAAGCACATACGCTATGGCTGATCCCGATTCTCCGGAGATGAGTTCTGGTGTGAAGAGGAATGCTTGTGCGTAATTTCACGATATAGCCAGCAAGATCATCATATCGCTAACAAGATAATCCAGTCTCCGTGCTCATGGCAACTGCCAAAAAGCCAAAGCCAGCACACGTCGAGCCATTACATAAATCAACTCAAGGACCACACTCATTCAGAGATGCACTTGCGCCACTTGTGCAGAATCCGGAGAACTTTGTAAAGTCGGGTGAGGTTATAAAATACACTGACGACTATGTGCTGATTCCCGACAAATTCCCCAAGGCGTCTGTTCATCTGTTGATTCTTCCTCGGGAGTTGACGCGGACGAGATTACATCCATTTCAAGCACTGTGCCCTAATGCGAGTAAGATCATCGGAACGAAAGAGTTTTATGACAAGATGAGTAAGATTGTGCGTGAGTGCGAAGATTATGCTGTTAAGCAGCTGGAGGACCTACATAAGAGGAAATTCACCGCTGAGGATCTTAAAGTGGGTATACATTCGACGCCATCAATGTCGAATTTGCATATTCATGTTATATCCGTCGACAATTACTCTGAGAAACTGAAGAATAAGAAACATTATAATTCGTTTAATACACCGTTTTTTGTATCGTTTGACGAATTAGGGACGATTACTACTGATGACGCGAGAATCAAAGGTGGACCACTGTATTGCGCACAGATTGCCAACAAAGGCGATTTAATTTGCTGGAAGTGCGAGAAGAATTTCCAGAATCAGTTTAAGAAGTTGAAAGATCATCTGGAGGAGGAGTTTGCCCTTTGGAAGAAAGAAAAGGCTGCAACTTAACTGATCTATATGGATTAATAAGTATGTAAAATAGGCAAGACTCCAAAATTGTACGATACGGATAGATAAATACTTAGTAAAGAGAAAGAGACAGCGGTTGTAATAATTCAATTTTATGATCGTCGCATCCCTCATGTGCTCGTGGTGGAGCATCTCCTGATTAATTCCATGATAATTGTAGGCGTTCGTGATGGGGATCACTAACATACTACGTCACCTGGCCAACTATAGCTTCCCTTTAAGCTGAGCTAGATTACAGGAAACGCAGATTGTTTTTATACATTTGAATAAAGAGTAAGTAGATGACGACTCCACTGTCTCCAGTGTCTCCATGAGTCATCGGTCTCAATTCATCTTCGCATAAGAAACCTCCCTGGCTTATTGTCGCATTGGTTTAGGCCGTCTCCGAACATCACAGGTACGTTGACGTCCTGCAGAGGGCCGGTCATGTAGTACTCATATCTAAGTCCTGTCATGCGTCTACATCTGCAAGAGCTACGACGACTACTTTTGCATACCATGCTGAAAGTTATTGGAAGTCTGTTTCAAGACAAGTCCAAAGTAAACTAAATGATACATATCTATCACTGCCAAGTGGTGTCAGACGAAACGCGTCTCGTACACAGATTTATGTGAACGGCGCGGTTTCAAATTAAATTGATAAGTTATTTATTGACTATAATTGATGGTTACCCTAATCCTATCATAAAATTAGCCAATTTTTGTTATTCTGGGCTCTGTGAACGAAGCCGTGCTTAGAGCAGTTGTTCGAGATTAAGAGAAATAACTATCCACTTTAACGGCAGTCACCCTAACCACATCCAGTTTTAGAGGTTTTGCACTCTCGTGCTCCACAACTGTTAATTCATTCACTGTATTCAATAATCATTGGCCACTCAAGTGCACTTTTACCTGGCGGTCACAGAAACATTTCTACTGGCTTGGACTTAAGTACTGATTTAGCAGTCCAATGCTTTTCGAAGGGAAGCATTTCCGGGGGAATGCGCTTGTGAGGGTATGTCGTCCACAATCCCATGCCGTCTATTTCAAAATAACGCCGGGCCCCTTTCGCTGAATTGATTGACTGACATCGTTGCTATCAATAGATTGGCTTAGCGAGTAAGTTTTACGGATTGGGAAATATCAACGCGGAGAGAATATGCGCCCGTCTAGGATTCTATCCTAATATACGGTTTCACCAATTGACCGAACCGGATTTGCTCGCAATGGCCAAGGAGCTCAATACGTATACCATCGAGGACGAGAAGAGACAGCTTATGCGGGATAACCTGAACAGAAAGAGAATTGCTGGTACTTATTCTGGTAGACGTCATGCTATGGGGTACGTGTTGTTATTTTGCGTCTAAGAATGCCGGTGTCAATCGCTTTGTGTGACAGTGAGTGCTGATGGGAATTTAGTTATCCCATTCGTGGTCAGCGAACAAAGAGAAATGCTCAGACGGCGAAGAGACTCAACAAAGTTTTCAGACGGGGATATGCTACTGATGCTGTTGGTGTATTATTTCCCAGTACTACTTGGTATAGGTATGATCAGTCTACAAGATCTTTGCCGTTCATACTGATTTTGAGCTAACGTCACCAAATTTTAGTGGAGTTATGGGGGCTTTAACTAGGGCATTCCAATTTTTCAGGAAGTAAGTTGTTTTTTCCTCGAGGACGAAAACGAGAGACAGGTTATCTTCGTATATCATAATCTTTGTAATAGGTACAGGGCATTTGTTATTTCAATGCGATGAAAAGTTAGATATGGCTGTATCATGAATAAGGAGTAAGGTTAAGTTTCAGTCGCCAGTTGTCTATGAAGAACAAAAACGCAGGCACGTGTTCTATATACAATAGTAAAGACGGACAAAATGTCTAATTGCCAACCCCGCTACCAGTCTTCCAAATATCTTACAACGGTCATATCGCCGGAATTACTTTAACACTGTAACGTGCAAACCCGCTCGCAGATTTCTTAACTGGAAGGCATCGCTTCCGTATATAGTCCAATTAAACAGTTAGGCTCTCTCCGCAGTAATATTCGGCTACAAAGAATTAATACTGTTAACACTAAAATAATTAACATCTCGGTATACGAGAAATATGTGACATAGGCGAGTGAGACATCGCAATCCCACATTTTACCGCACATAAAAAATAATGCTCACCTTTTCCGAAACTCCACAACACCATTGCCCGACTCGTCAATGGCCTCTTTGGAAATCATATATATACTAGCAGCGTCCTCTTTCTGAGCAATACCACGAACTGACCAAAGTTAGAAGCAAACCAAACTTTAGGTGCTTTGCCGATTTCGACACGAGAACTTACCATCTAAGCATAATCCCGTCTTACCGTCAATTAAAATGAAACCATTCGCGCGTATATTGAAAGTGCTTGAACTATAAACAGAACCTCAATGTTAGCACTGCAGCAATCTGGCCATTACGAGACCTGATTCGATCTAGATCGAATTGAGGTGTCACGCCATACGCTACGCACATTTTATCAAACCATGAGTAGGAGCTCGACGCATAGTCCATTCTGGAACTTCGGTATATCTGGTCGTGCTAAGGCCAGAAGTACGAACCTGTGTGATAAAGCTTGGAAGTATCGAATGTTGATCACAAGTAGAGGTCCCAACAGTGCTACGCGTTGCCGCACAGAACCCTACGCTTTTAGAAGTTGTTGAAACCCTCTCCAGCCCAGAAAAGAATGAATTATGTAATCCACTTTGAGACCGCCAGCGGGAAAGATATACGTCTATCGCACCCATGATGAGATGGGATTATTCGTACTCCATACACAGTTATCTAGTTAATGAGGTAAGCGACCTTAGACCGGACCCATTTAGATAACCGATCTATTGATCGCGAAACTTACTGGACTCTGTGATCAAGGGCATTTCGTGCTTCATATCCAGGGGTTACGCGGATATCCACGACTGCTTCTGCAAGCCGCCAACGACCCGTGAAGTCACAGCAAGGTTTTTCCGCTAAATAGCAAAGAATACAATACTGGCGACAATGTTTCTTGCGCTACTATCCTATATCGGCATAATCATAGGCTTCATATTTCTTACCTTGGCAATAGGTACACTTTGATTCTCTGCATGCCAGCTTACCACGATTAACGATTTAATAGCTGCCGGCTTATATTATTTATCAGAACTAGTCGAAGAGCACTCAAGGTTTACCAAACGACTATTAGAAAAGCTGATATATTGCATTATTGCCACTCATGTTCTTCTTTTGGTTTTCGACCACTTCCCGTTCTGGTTGACTCTGTTCTCCATCGGAACGCAGGTTGTCTATTATCAGAACTTGAAGCAATTTCCGTTTATCCAACTATCTAGCGGTGTATTTATCTCCAGCTGCGGTACGTAATTTTAGAGAGAGAAGCGTGAATGAGAAAGTTCTGATGTTGTGGGTTAGTGTTGGTATTACTAAACCACTATTTCTGGTTCCAGCATTTCTCGCGCCCCTCAATTCCACCGCCAAGCCTCCGCTCATCACCTTTGTACGAGCCGCCATCTGTATTTCCGTCATTTTCGGAGGTGTCTTCGTTCTTTGGTATTTGTGTCTGGCTCGTTCCGTTTTCCCTATTCGTCTCATTGAGTGCAGGCGACAACGTACTTCCTAGCACTGTTGAGTCGACGAACGGATTTGGCTCCGGTATGGGAGACGGGGAACGCGCAGGAACGGCGACGTTGAGAAAGGGACAAGGTATGGCGAAGGTAGTGATTGGCAAGGTGCAGGAAGGAGTTGCGGAAGTTGCGCGTGTTATTGGATGGGGCGATGACCCACGAAGTGGAAGTGGCAGAATTGTGTAGATGATGGGAGGAATTTACGTGAATTAAATAGGATGTATAACACTTTCCATGAAGATGAATCTGGTTACGACAAATGAGTGTAATTGTACTAAATAAGTCACAAGGGAATGAATAATGCGTTGCTCTTAATTGTTCAATAATTACCCAAAACTCCGTATGCAAAGTCGAACTGTACCAATATACTTGTTCTATAAATAAATAAGAGATGAGTCAATAGAACCTAAAACCTCGGCTTTCTCTTTCGACCGGTGAACTGACTGTCCAAAGCCACAAGTTTTCCACGTTTCCTCATAAGTTCCTTCTTTCGAAGAATATACTCTTTCCTTGATTCTTCTTTCTTATCCCTCTTTGGCCTAGTCGTCGCCGATTTGTCGATTTTAACACCATGCAAATTGATGTCGTTGCTATTGACATTACCTGCCGTCAAAATGAGATAATATTTCTTGTTCTTCTTGCTCTCTTCATCATCAACCACCAAACCACCAGAAAATCCGGCGGTTTTTGCTGCCCTGAGGATACTTTCCGTTTGCCGATCATCTCGCGGGTAAAACTGACAAGCGACCTTTCCTCCCCGCCTCACAGCTGCGTACAAACTATCAAAAAATCTGGCAAGCCGTTTTTTTGGATCCGCATTCGATGAATCCGCGTTACATAGCCACTGAATAGCACTGATGCTAATCACTGCATCAAAAGTGCCGGCACGGAACGGGACACCATTGCCCATATCTGCTAGTAACAAGTCACCTTCCACATCACGATCGAGCGCGACGGCGAGCATGGCCGGCGATATATCCATACCGACCCAAATGTGACCACCTTCTTGTGAGAGAATCTCGCCGGAGAGACCGGAGCCGCAGCCTATGTCGAGAATGTGTTGATGTGGTGGAAGGGCGAGCACATCTAGAGCGCGGAGAGTCATCGCCGCTTGAATGTGTTGTATTCGAGAGGAGGAGGTGTACTTTTTCGATTCGACATCGGAGTAGAAAACTTCTGGAGGTGCCGAAATCTCAGGACGAGACATGGTTTAGATAGAGACAGATGTTGCGTGGTCGAAAGTGTTGATAGCAAGAGAATTCGAGGAAGAAAAAATCTCGACTCTTGGGAGTTCAACGCCGTCATCAGCGCCGCACGATTAGTTACCAACAGAATATGCTTGCTTATTATTTTCGAGAAAACACGCGAGCGCACGATTCGATCTTCTTATACTCAATTCGCAATAGGCTGTTTATTATTCTCCCACTAGTACTGTATCTTTTGGTAACAAATGTCAATTTATAACATTAAATAACTATCATTTGCAATAGCCTGTTGATTATTCGCTTAGTATAATATTTTGGATTTTCCATGAAATTTTCCCGATTATTCTCCTCGTCAGGCCAGAAGAAATGTCATTTCGGAATTCTTACAAAAACTGTGCGAGGCCAACTACGTATAATATCTACCAGCAACGAGGAGAGCTATCCAGTATATAGTATATGTAGTAAGCTCCATACATTGCCGAGTGTCAGCTACTGCAATCACGCCAGAAACTGTGACAAGACACCGAATTACAAGATATTGATTGGTTCGACACAGCGTAAAAGCTTTTGAATTACAACTAAACCCAAATGGAGACAATGTCCGACGCGAATTTTCCAATACGACATCGTCATTCGGCCGCAGAATTGAATCAGATATTATGAAATAGTAATATTTATAACTTTGCACACTGTAGACACAGAAAAGGTACAATTATCGACCCCCGAGATTTCGCAACAACATCCACTAGCAAGTTGCCGCACTGGAGGGACTTCGATAGTGTCTGTATCATTGTAATGACGTAAAAAGCTAAATTAGAAAGAAACCAGTCTCCCAGATATCTGCCTATATCAAACGATATTATTTTACAGAGCAAAACTACATTAAAATGATTTTAGTGATCATGGCGGGTTGGGAGAAAGAATTATACGAGTTACCCGGTGCCGATGATTCCCAGGTACAACCGTAGGTACGCTGTTTTACTGCGGTTTAGGTCGGTACCTACGCAATGGTCCAACCAGCAACAATTTTACCGGCAATTTCGTTGTGGTTTTCCCGGACAAATTTACACGCCGTCATCTATTCCTCCTTCTATCACCCCCTCCCCTTTCCGCCCCTTCCAGTTCCCCAGTATATTTGGCTATAACAACGATGCTGAGAACTACTCTCGCGAAGGTACAACACCTCTATAGGCCAATTGATCTACGAGAGTCGTTTGCTAACTGCATCACAGACTCTTGCGCGCTCCCCGATCCCCATCGTCGGCGCGCGGTCGGCGACCACATTGTCGTCCGACATCTTCAAACCATTGAAGTATGGCGGCAAGTACACTGTCACCTTGATCCCTGGTACGTTTTACAATTTGTTAAGTCTGGTGTTTAATTGGCGCAAAAGTAATGCAGATTCGTCTGTATTCTGAGCCGGAATATCCACGAGTGCACAGGATATGTCGCCACATCGGTAGTCTTTCTATCGACACTGCTCACTGCTGCATTTCTTGCTAGTACTAATTACTTGCAGGTGACGGTATCGGTGCGGAGGTTGCTGAGTCAGTCAAGGCTATCTTCAAGGCCGATAATGTCCCCATAGACTGGGAGCAGATTGATGTCACCGGTGTCGGTGCCTCTGAGGAAGGTTTCCGTGAGAGTGTTCAGTCGCTCAAGAAGAATAAAGTTGGTCTGAAGGGTATACTCTTCACCCCCGTCGAGCGAAGTGGACACGCCTCCTTCAACGTCGCGCTTCGACAAGAACTCGACATCTTCGCCTCGCTCGTTCTCATCAAGAACATCCCCGGCGTCAAGACTAGACACGACGGTATAGACATGTGCTTGATCCGTGAGAACACTGAGGGTGAGTACTCTGGTCTCGAGCACCAGTCAGTCTCCGGCGTTGTTGAGTCCCTCAAGATCATTACCAAGTACAAATCCGAGCGAATTTCGCGATTCGCTTTCGAATTTGCTCTCAAGAACAACCGCAAGAAAGTCACGGTCGTTCACAAGGCCAACATTATGAAGCTGGCCGACGGTCTCTTCAGACGCACCGTCCAAGATATGGGCGCCGAGTACCCCACCATCACCACAAACGACATGATTGTCGACAACGCGTCCATGCAGGCAGTTTCCTACCCTCAGCAGTTCGACGTTCTGGTTCTCCCTAACCTTTACGGTTCCATCTTGTCTAACATCGGCGCTGGTCTTGTTGGCGGACCTGGCTTGATTCCAGGCTGCAACATAGGGCGTGAAATCGCTGTGTTCGAGCCTGGCTGCCGACACGTCGGTCTCGATATCAAGGGTCAAAATCAGGCCAACCCCACTGCTCTCCTCTTGTCTGCGACTATGCTTCTCCGCCACTTGGGTCTCGATGACCACGCCGACCGTATCTCCAAGGCCGTCTACGCCGTTCTAGCGGAGGGCAAAGTCAGAACCCCGGACCTCAACGGTACCTCCAGCACCTCCGACTTCACAAGGGCTGCTCTTGATAAGATGGAGGCCCTGTACTAGATATATCGGAATTAGAATGTGTTCAGGCTATTTGGATGAGTTATTTGTGACTAGGCATGACTATAGTGCTACGTTTTGATGAACTACTGTATCAGTGAGTTCGAGCACGAAAAAAGGGTTTGAGCTATGATGTTATTTGGTTTTCATTTATTTCAATTGTACCAATATGCGTTTTCGATTAATATTTGCAGTGTAGATCGTTTTAATAGTCGCTCGCGCTCAGTCTATGTTCATCTTGTAGACTTGTGATGAGACTGCTGTCAGCTCCGCCTGTATGCATATTAGTTCTTAGAATGGATTCATTGCATAGTAATATTGTGAAGGGTATGATTCCAATTCGCCAAATATCTCCCGGCACTTCTCGCCCCGCGATTTTCACGTTTATCATGCACACCTTGCATAGCGACAAGACCCAGAATCAATCTTGTAGATTAATCTCTTCTCACCTATAATATTACAGCGATGTAAAGCATTTGTTTGCACGCATTCATCAAGGTTATTGGGCACTATCCTTACGGTAAATTGCAACGAAGACCAACTCCCAGTCAGGTATGATATTTTTGACCTACAGACCTAACATCAGTCGACAATTTGCAGTTTCCACATGCAGTACGTCGTCTTAGCGGTCGCCGTACAAGCACCGCAAAGAATTTGTCGTTATTTTATATTGATATTACACATAAATACATGACAATCCGGAAAATAATATGTCCTTTTCAAACCCATATCTACTGAACCTGTGCCCTGTTCACTTTTTACTTTGACTACACCAAAGTTAGTGCGATTTCAGAATCATGAATCAAAAGATACATACCATAACGATGGCATCGTACTTCTGCTTGAACCAGTTGATGGTGTCCTCCCGAGTGATCTTGTGCTGAGCACCAACCTTGGCGGAAGCACGTTTGCGACGAGCGACTCTGCTGCCTGGACGGGCAAGGCAGACGTAGAAGTCCATACCGTAGATACCTATGCACGTCTTAATATTTGTTCCAATTGTCACGTCTTTAACCTAGAAATGCCGCTCACCGATGGAAGGATCGTACTTGATGCCCAGATCGATATGCTCAGAAATACCGAAACCAAAGTTGCCGGTCTCGGAGAAGTTCTTTCGTCGAAGCTCATATTCCTTGACCTTCAATCCTCGCTCAAGAATCTCCTCAGCCTAGAGAATTCAAGATTAATATCCCGTTCCAACTCTTTAACCCTCTTGCGTACCTTAGGGCCCCGGACGGTGACATGAACGGCAATCTTCTCGTTTCTTCGGATACCAAAGGTTCGGACTGTGTATCGCGCCTTAGAGTAGACGGGGGTCTGACCAGAGAGCTGCTCCAACACCTTCGCTGCGCGGGTGAGTCTGTCACCCGACTCGCCAACGGAGATATTGAGAGTGAGCTTCTCGATGCGGAGCTCACGCATGGGGTTGGATGACTTGTCACTCTGCATTATTCGTTAATACTCTATGCATGAAATATGTATCTATTGATATGTAAACGGTGCATATATGCGATCTGTACGTACCATTTTGCCGGATACAGGTGATGCTACTATGTTGCTTGTGAACACGAATCGAGATATCCTCTGATGCTCAGCGTAAAGTTCAGTTGTGTAAGTCAATTTGCTGCCGAGAACGAAACGCAGTCACGACCCAAGGCCTTTAACTTTGGGTTTTCATATCAATAACGCAAATGCAGGGCTAGGCCCTAGCTACTCATGGTTTCTAATAAGTATCACAGAATATTACCTCACTGTCGAATATCTGCGCACGCATGGAGTACGCAGTGGCTCTGCGACTTAAGCGCTATATGCAACAGCGCTGAGTGCACCAGACTTCCGAGTTGAATCTTGTAACGCTTTAGTCGCCAGAGCATCATGCATCATATCACGATCAGAATCTAAAAGTTGAACCTGATTTAACATCCTAGCTACTGAGCATCATATTAGATTGCTATGGTGCGTATTTATTTATAGTACGAGGATAGTATCGCAGACTAATGTCGTAAATGTAGGCTTCGAAACGAGCGAAATTGGTATGGCTTTGATCCAACCGTCGATAATCGATAAGGTGACCTTTGAAAGCATACTGATTTGGTATTAGGCTGATTTAGTCAATTATCGAATGAGAGTAATTCTCGAAGATGGGCGACAATTTACAGGGCAGATGCTGGCATTTGATAAGGTACAGTTTCTTTCTCAGCAACACATCATAGTAGCTTTACAAATGTCCGTGTTGCAGCCTGATGTGATCTAACAAGTATATAGCATATGAACGTCGTGCTTGCGGATTGCGAAGAGTTCAGACTTACTAGACGCAACGCCAACGCGAGGAAGCAAGGCACTAAAGGCGACGTTTCGGCAGCAGAAGCAGTTGAAGAAAAGCGCACTCTAGGACTTGTTATTCTACGTGGAGAAAATATCGTGTCTGTGAGCGTTGAGGCGCCTCCACCATCAGAAGACACGTCGCGACTGGGTGTGATTCCGCCGGGAGCTGGTGTTGCGCGGGCGGTAGGTAGAGGATTGGGTGGATTTGTGCCTGGCATGGGATTTTAGGCAATGGGTTTGTGTATGTTAGATACAGATCGATTACCTTCGTGTATAAAATTGGTTTATTGGGTTGTATGGCTTGCATCTGATATAAAATGATTGTATCTATGTTTCAATGAGGTACCAAAATGTATAATATTTGCATGTTGCATTATTACCGTGAAAGATGGATTGACATGCGGTTTCGTAGCATGTGAGCTATTCACCAAACTCATGAGGTAGGGTACCACGGGCTGGTGCTCCAAATGTCGAATTCTTAAATTCATCAGGAGTGCTAATAAATATATATATATCGCTGTTGACCCTTGCGGTTTAAAGTTATGCCATGTCAGTGTCGCAGTTCCCACGTAACTGCGTTACGTGACATTAGGGGAACCGTTAACGACGTAACCCCTAGATTTGCTACAACGCCTCTATCTGATGATCTCACGGTAGATGCGCTCGGGCTGAGCGGCAAGCACATTGTATCTCTTGACATTAGCCCGGCTTACAATAAATCATATTGGCTTAGATACTAGGTGCTATATGCAGGGCGAACCTGTCACGAATTCGGACATTTACATCGCTTGTCGCCTCGACATTCAGCGCGCGATCCCTTAATAAATACCGTCAGATCATCGCAAGTGTTTGATCTGTTCGATCTTTCGATCCGCCGATTATTTGACAGCAGAAGAAGGAGAAGCATAGGAATAGATTTTCAAATGGCGGTTAGCAGAGCGCTTGCCAGCGAGAGCCTTGGGGCCATGCGAATGAATGGTGAAGTCGACATTTCGCGCCTCCTTGAGCAGAATACGGCGTTGCACAAGCTTGTCAGCGACCAGCAAGCTACCATTTCGGAATGGAAGGCAAAAGTCACTCAGGCGTCAAAAACCAGCGAACATTATAAGGAGCGACTACTCAGCATGGAATGCGAGCGAGATCACCTGCGACAAGTCGTGCGCGATCTGGAAGTACAATTACGAGCACTCAGTACCCGTGATGAACCGGTCGCAGGCAAAGCCACAGAGAGAACAAATGGACACCTTGGTAAGTTGTTTAGTCTACTCACAATCGCAATATGAAGAGCTAATTTCAAACAGAAACTGTGAGAGAACCGACCGCCCCTACCATTGCCGACGAACTATCCACGACCACGACCGTTGTCGCACGGCGAAGAAGTTCAATTACTTCGCTAAAACGTTCGGAAGTTGAGGTGAACCTTGCAGCACAGGCTACACCTGACCTACCTGCCGACAGAACCATTACGAAACCACGTATCGCAACTACTGTGCAAGCTGAAGATGTCTTGTCGACATCGACTAGCCAGAGATCACTGGACATGCCAACCACGGAGTTTTCAAAAGTTTTAGATTACGCGTTCGGAGGCAGCGATATATCACTATCAATCGGTAATGATTGCAGCAGTCCCAGCTATACTACAGCTGGTGAGGCAGAGCCTGAAGGATCGCCAATTCTCTTGGCATTATCAGAACCAGGTTCCACACTCATTGAATCTAGTACAAACAAAGAAGAGGTCTTGCATTCGCGACAAACGTCCAGTGCCTTTTCGTTCGAGGCTACCGCGCAGGATGAGTATGCCATACAGTGGGCTACACGAGCTGACAGGAATTCGACATCATCAATCGAGTATGTGGATGACTTTGCGGAAGAGGAGGACAAACCGGAAAGTGAATCTCAAGTGGCCACGCCGACGCTAGCGTCGACGGCTGCCCTAGGTTCCGGCACTGACAGCCTGCCACCGTCATCGACGTCGACACTGGCGGAATTCCCCAAACGTGTACAGTCTTATTTCCCTAGCGCATTTACTAGCCGTACCAGTTCTGTGAACACAGGGCTTGGGGTTGGTGGAATCGACGATCATGACTTTCCTCTTGCCACAAATACTAATGCGGTTGCTGGCGGGTTTCTTACACCTTCCCACTCAGTGAATGCCGAGACGTCACCAGCGCTAGATCAGATTAACGCTTACGACTCGTCCTCGAAGAGCCCACAATCGACGGAGCCAAGCGACTCGCCAGTATACTTTCCTCCTTCGTCTCCAGCTACATTGCGGAGTAGGTCTTCTACGATTCCGGCTGCAGCAATATTTCCGCCACCATCAGCCGGATCTTACTATGAAAATGCTCCGCTTCTAGAAACCGCTTCATTCCTTCTCATCACTCCAGCGAATTTGCCAACTATTGCCGTATCGGTAGTTTCCTCTCGGGTGCGCAATCTCCAAAAGGTTAAAAGCAAATTGGACGATCCCATAATTATTCTGTCCATTCGTGACCGGTCCACCGATAAAGAGTGGTGGAAGGTCTCCAAGACGCTCAGTAGTCTGCTTGCTCTTG
The DNA here is from genome assembly GCF_038497645.1 of Lipomyces chichibuensis. Lineage (NCBI taxonomy): Eukaryota > Fungi > Ascomycota > Lipomycetes > Lipomycetales > Lipomycetaceae > Lipomyces > Lipomyces chichibuensis. The sequence continues at coordinate 154,094 of NW_027117470.1, read as the reverse complement.
ATTCGACGTTACGTTCTGAGCTTGGTAGTTTTGTGATTCCCAAATTACCAGACAGGACACTTTTCGCTAGCCTTGCGCCGTCAAAGGTGGACTTGCGGAGAAAATGGTTGGAAGATTACTTTTCGGCCGTAATGAGTATTCCGGCGCTACACGAGAACGATAAGCAAGCGACTGTATTGGGAGAGTATATGTCAACTGATATTATCGACCCTATGGGTGTGCCAGATACAGGCGTCCGTAAGGAAGGTTATCTGACGAAACGAGGCAAAAATTTTGGTGGCTGGAAAATGCGTTATTTCGTTCTCGATAGTCCTGAACTGCAGTACTATGAAAACGCTGGAGGGGCATACCTGGGAACAATAAGACTTGATTCGGCGGAAGTTATCACGCCGGATTCACATCACGAGGGTGAAGACAGCAAAGTTTATCGACACTCATTTCAGATATTGGAGCGCAAGCGTCAGGATTCACTAGCTGTCGCGAGACACATTTTCTGTGCAGAAAATGATGACGAGCGGGATGACTGGGTTGACGCGCTACGGGAGTTCATTGAACCTCACGCAATGAAGTCCAGTGATGCGCAAAGTATTTGCAGTACAGTTGGTCCTGGTGCGGACGTGTCGTCGTCATCTTCGTCGGCCAGCTTTGTCCCCACCTCACCAAAAAAGAAATTGCCAGTTGGACTGTCACTCGCGGCGCCTGTTTCAAGAAAGAAACGGATGGAACACGAGAAGACTGAAGTGGAGTCTACAGTTGGCTATGGGGAATATGAGCAGAGCAATGAGAGTTCAGTCAGTTTAAGTGAACACTCACCAAGTCCTCCTGGTTCTGCTGCTCAGTCAACGTCGGCACCATTATCTTCGCATTTCTACAAGCTGCTCTCTCCGACATTCCCACAATCTCATGAAGGGTCATATACCGAAGACAGAGAGTTGGAGAAAGATTTAAAAAAGCAGAAGAAACGTAGTTTCTTTTCACTGAAAAAGGATCCTGCGGCAGATCACTCGCTATCGCCGACACCTATGCAATTGGCAGATCAAGTGAAATTTCAACAGCAACAACAATTGGACAATCGCAAGTTCCTGCAACTTGATTTTGATTCATTTCAGAAAAGCCCTATGTACGAATATCGAACATCAGTACCACAACCTTTTGCGTCTGATGAGCCAATTAATCCAGTACTGCCACCGAATTTTGATGATGACGATAAATATAAAGGTGAAATAGTGCGAGGCGGAATCAAGAATATCAACAGTACAATTGTCGTCGGTGTATTTGGAATCACACTAGCTCAGGCGATTGAGATTTCATACATAGCCAAAGGTGAAGTTAAGCTGCCTTCTGTCGTGTGTCGATGTATTGAGTATCTGGACGCGAAGGATGCAGCGAAAGAAGAGGGCATCTTCAGGCTCAGTGGGTCTAGCACAGTTATCAGGGCTTTGAAGGAACGATTTAATACAGGTATATTACCTTGAATAATGATTGTTGGGTTTGCGTGCTAACATGACGTAGATGCAGATGTGGATCTTCTTGAGGATGGTGCACATTACGACGTCCATGCGGTGGCTGGCCTGCTGAAGCTATATCTGCGAGAACTTCCTACAAATGTTTTGACAGATGACTTAAAGGTTGAGTTCGTTCAGTCTGTTGAGATACAGAATCGGCAGTCACGCTTGGATATGCTGTATATCCTTCTGCGCCAACTTCCCCCTGAGAATTTTAGTCTTCTGAAGGCATTATCGCGGTTTCTGATCAAAATCGTGGAGAATTCTGACCAAAATAAGATGAACATTCGAAATGGTACGTGGCGTATAAGTTTCTATGTCAACTAGCACTAATATTTTGTAGTTGGCATTGTATTTGCACCAACTTTGAACATATCCAACGCACTTGTGCAAATTTTCATTGCCGACTATGCACTTCTTTTTATCGACAAGAAGTTATCAATTCCCTGATGGAACTTTAGGGGATCCGATTGGCATCTCCTGTGGTGTTCTGTAGATTTTATGCATTTGGGTTATGAGGTGTACAAATGTTTTATTAGGAAGGTTAATATTTTAGTTTATGGTTACTGTTTATTGTATGCTTTATGTAGTTTGTTATTTTAGACTACGGACAAGATCAGATTTTTTTTCCTTTTTTTTGGTTTGCAATTTGTTTGTAACTCTGATGCGACCGACAATCCCTCTTTTGCTGTTGAAATCCTGGCATGATATAAACTACTGTATATTTGTGGTATGCATGTCCTATGAAGATTATGTTCAAAAGTGATAAACTTCAGTTTTGTTTCCAAGATCTTTCCATAATGTTGCAGCAGCACCTGCGCACTGTCACACGTAACCCTAATAACTGGCTGGACAGGCGCAGACCTCCGGCATTAGCCATCATCCCACCGCATTCACAAATAACCATCAATCAATCTTGAGCATTGGCGACGAATAAGACACCGATTGTTTGCATACAATTGATCTGGGTAGGTACAAATTTACTTGTCGATGCACAGCAACGACAGGCCAGACTTGTATCGCACGCACATTGTTCCGTTTACACTCCATATACGTCCTATGATCCGGAAGCAAGGGACGCGGGAAAAGTGATTGGTCAATGGCTGGACTAACGAATTTGGATATATATAGTCCCGAATAGGTCAATAGCAATCATGGCTCAAGCATTACCGATCCAGTTCCAGGAGCAACTGCAGCTAGCTGCTATTGGAATCCCTCAGAACGCGATTGGCTTTAATTCTTGTACATTGGAAAGTGACCACTACATTTGGTATGTTTTAATATCCCAATCGCCCTATTCGACAAGCGGATATGTAACTAACATCGATCGAAAGTATTCGGGAGACGAACGACAATGGCGCCCAAGTTGTCATCATCGACTTACACAATGGCAACAATACTGCGCGACGCAACATTTCGGCCGATTCAGCCATCATGAACCCTGCAGCAAATATTATTGCGTTGCGCGCCCAAGGACGCACGTTACAAGTTTTCAACTTGGATTTGAAGCAAAAATTGAAGTCATATGTGATGGACGAGGACGTTGTTTTCTGGAAATGGATTACGGACAAGTCGTTAGGATTGATTACCGAGACGAGCATTTACCACTGGGACATTATTGACTCCAACCAGGCTGCGCCTGTTAAGGTCACGGATCGTCATGTGTCACTCGCGGTATGTGCTTATTTTGGATTAGTTGTTGCTGTTATTGTTACTGACATGCCGCACAGGGCTCTCAAATCATCAACTACCGAGTCGATACTGATGGAAAGTGGACAGTTCTGATCGGAATCTCTCAGCAGCAGGGCCGTGTTGTTGGCAACATGCAATTGTACTCTGTTGACCGCAAACAGTCACAAGCCATAGAAGGGCACACGGCGACCTTCGCCAGACTGCGCTTGGAAGGCGCTACTACTGACACGAAGTTATTTGCATTCGCTACTCGTACTGCGACAGCAGCCAAGCTGCATATTGTCGAAATCGATGCTCAGGCCAATGCGCCAAAGTATTCCAAGAAAGCTGTTGACGTGTTCTTCCCACCTGAGGCAACCAACGATTTCCCCGTGGCATTGCAGATATCCGACAAGTACGGCATCTTGTATCTTGTGACCAAGTACGGTTTCATTCACTTGTATGATCTGGACTCTGGTGTCTGCATATACATGAACAGAATTTCGTCAGAGACTATTTTCACGTCGACCACCCACATCGCGTCCTCTGGCATTATGGCCATCAATCGTAAGGGCCAGGTTTTGTCTGTGTCTGTCGACGAGAAAACAATCATCCCGTACATTCGCGACAATTTGTCCATCTCGCTGGCGGTGTCACTCGCGTCGCGGGCAGGTCTGGGCGGTGCTGATGACTTGTATGTACAGCAATTCTCGCAGTTGATTGCTTCCGGACAGTACGGCGAGGCTGCTCGTGTCGCTGCTACTTCGCCTCGAGGAATCTTGCGTACTCCACAGACAATCGAACAATTCAAGCACCTCCCGGCCATCGCGGGTCAACCATCTCCGATCTTGCAATACTTTGGGACGTTGTTGGACAAGGGCTCGCTTAATCGCCACGAGTCACTTGAGCTTGCTCGTCCAGTTTTATTGCAGAACAAGAAGCCTTTGCTCGAGAAGTGGTTGAAGGAAAATAAGTTGGAATGCTCCGAGGAGCTAGGTGATATTATCCGTGCCCATGATATTACTTTGGCACTGAGTGTCTACCTTCGAGCCAATATTCCAGCCAAGGTTGTCGCGTGCTTTGCTGAGACCGGGCAGTTTGAAAAGATCTTGCCGTACTGCACCAAGGTCGGATACAGCCCTGACTTTGCCATCCTGCTACAGAACATTGTTCGCATAAACCCTGAGAAGGGTGCCGAATTCGCGGCGCAGCTCGCCAACCATGAAGGTGGTGCTTTGGTCGATATTAATAAAGTTGTCGACATCTTCTTGTCTCAGAATATGGTTCAGCAGGCTACTGCGTTCTTACTCGACGCGTTGAAGGCGAACGTTCCAGAACAGGGTCTTTTGCAGACGCGATTGTTGGAGATCAACCTTGTCAGCGCACCACAGGTCGCCGACGCCATTCTCGGAAACGACATGTTCAGCTTCTACGACAAGAAGCGTATCGCGAGTCTATGCGAGAAGGCTGGATTGCTACAGCGGGCGTTGGATCACTATGAAGATATTGGCGATATCAAACGTTGTATTGTTCATACCAATGTGTTGAATCCTGAGTGGCTTGTGCAGTATTTTGGCGCGAAGTTGAGTGTTGAACAGTCGCTTGATTGCATGAGAGAGATGCTGAGAGTCAATATCCGACAGAACTTGCAGGCTGTGATTCAGATTGCGATTAAGTACTCTGATCTTCTCGGTGCTCAGCGCATCATCTCGTTATTTGACGAATTCAAGTCGTTCGAGGGCTTGTACTACTACCTGCAAAGCACGGTTAATCTGACTCAAGATCCCGATGTTGTTCTCAAGTATATTCAATCTGCATGCCAGGTCGGGCAGTTCTCTGAAGTCGAGCGCATTTGCCGCGACAACGCTGTCTACAACCCCGAGAAAGTAAAGAACTTTCTCAAGGAGGCTAGATTGGCAGATCAGCTACCTCTGATCATTGTTTGCGACCGATTCAACTTCGTCCATGATCTAGTGCTCTACCTGTACCAGAATCAGCAGTTCAAGTTCATTGAGACTTATGTTCAGATGGTCAATCCTTCGCGTACGCCAGCCGTCGTCGGTGGCTTGATTGATGTCGATTGCGATGAATCGATTATTAAGAACCTTTTGCAGACAGTTCTCGGCCAAGTGCCGATTGAAGAACTAGTGGCTGAGGTTGAGAAGCGCAACCGTTTGAAGTTGATCTTGCCATTCTTGGAAGCCACGATGCAAACCGGCTCGCAGGACCCCGCGCTATTCAACGCGCTGGCTAAGATTTACATAGACAGCAATAATAACCCGGAGAAATTCTTGCGGGAGAACAACTTGTATAATTCGCTGGTTGTTGGCAAGTATTGCGAGAAGCGGGATCCCTACCTTGCATTTATTGCGTATGAAAAGGGCCAGAACGATCTCGAGTTGGTCAATATCACGAACGAGAATTCTATGTTCAAGCACCAGGCGCGATACTTGGTTGCACGTGCGGATGAGGATTTGTGGGCTGCCGTGCTGGACGAGTCGAACATTCACCGACGACAGCTGATTGATCAGGTAGTGGCTACTGCCGTGCCGGAGTCCAGCAGCCCTGAGGATGTGTCTGTGGCGGTGAAGGCATTCATGGCTGCTGATTTGCCGATCGAGCTTATTGAGTTGCTTGAAAAGATCATTCTTGAACCGTCGCCGTTCAATGATAATGAGAACCTTCAGAACTTGTTGATTTTAACTGCGATCAAGGCAGACAAGGCCAAAGTGATGGACTACATTGAGCGGCTTGATAGCTACGATGCCGCGGATATCGCGCAGATTGCTATTGACAATGGCTTGTACGAGGAAGCGTTCAACATTTACAAGAAGCAGAAGAGCCACACGGAAGCGGTTGGCGTGCTGGTGGACCACTTGATGAGTCTGGATCGTGCGGAAGCGTACGCGGAGAAGGTTGAGTTGCCGGAAGTGTGGAGCTACCTTGGAAAGGCGCAGCTCAATGGGCTGCGTATCAATGACGCGATTGAGTCGTATATCCGCGCGAACGATCCCAGCAATTTCCAAGAAGTGATTGACATTGCGTCGCACGCGGGCAAGGACGAGGAGCTTGTGAAGTTCTTAGTTCTGGCGCGAAAGACGATTCGTGAGCCAGTTATCGACAGCCAGTTGCTGCTTTCGTATGCGCGCATCGATAGATTGCCAGAGTTTGAGGAGTTGCTTAGCGGACCGAATGTTGCTGACGTTGAGTCTGTTGGTGACAAGCTGTTTGAAGAGGGCAACTACGACGCGGCCAAGGTGCTTTACAGATCTGTGTCGAACTGGGCCAAGTTGGCGTCTACGTTGGTGTACTTGGGCGATTACCAGGAAGCCGTCGACTCTGCGCGCAAGGCAGGCAGCATCAAAGTGTGGAAGCAGGTGAATGGTGCGTGTATCGAGAAGAAGGAGTTCCGGCTGGCACAGATTTGTGGATTGAATTTGATTGTGCACGCGGAGGAGTTACAGGATCTGGTGAAGACGTACGAAAACAACGGATATTTCGACGAGCTGATCGGGTTGCTTGAGCAAGGTCTTGGCCTGGAGCGAGCGCACATGGGCATGTTTACGGAGCTCGCGATCTTGTATGCTAAGTACCACCCTGAGCGAATGATGGAGCATTTGAAGCTGTTCTGGTCGCGGATCAATATTCCCAAGGCGATCCGGGCATGCGAGGAGGCGCACTTGTGGCCTGAGCTTGTGTTTTTGTACTGCCACTACGACGAGTGGGACAATGCGGCGCTGGCGATCATGGAGCATGCTGCGGATGCGTTTGAGCACTCTGCGTTTAAGGAGATTGTTGTTAAAGTAGCCAACCTCGAGATTTACTACCGGGCGGTGAACTTTTATCTTGGAGAGCAGCCGCAGCTGCTGACAGATTTGCTGACGGCGTTGAGTGCGAGGATCGACGTGGCGCGGGTGGTGAAGATGTTCCAGAAGAGCGACAACTTGCCGCTGATCAAGCCTTTTTTGGCGGCGGTGCAGCAGCAGAACAACGCGGCAGTGAACAAGGCTTACCACGACCTTTTGATTGAAGAGGAGGACTACAAATTGCTGCGGGACTCTGTGGACCACTTTGACAATTTTGACCCGTTAGAGCTGGCGAAGCGGCTTGAATCGCACGATCTTATATTTTTCCGACAGATTGCGGCGCGGATTTACGGGAACAACAAGAGGTGGCACGACTCGATCGAGTTGTCGAAGACGGACAAGTTGTACAAGGATGCGATTGAGACAGCAGCCAAGAGCGGGAAAGTGGAGGTTGCGGAGGAGTTGTTGCGATACTTTGTGGAGACGGGCAACAAGGAGTGTTACGCGGCGATGTTGTATACTTGTTATGAGCTTGTGCGGGAGGATGTTGTTAGCGAGTTGAATTGGCGGTATGGGCTTGGTGATTTTACGATGGTAAGTTTGTGTGATATTTTGATTGTGGGGGAAGATGACTAACGAGTTTTGCGATAGCCATATCATATTAACAAGCGACGCGAACAAGAGTCCAAGTTCAAAGCGCTGGAAGGGTTTGTGGAGGAGCAGAAGAAGAAAGCGCAGGATGGACAACAGGAAGGGCCCGTAGTTGGCGGTTCGATTCTGGGCGCTAACAATCGGTTATTGTTAACGCAGGGAGGCATGATTGGCGGGTTGTAAGGGGAGGAGAGAAAGAGGGGTAGACTGGTAGAGAGAGACGAGAGAGAGAGAGAGAGAGAGTAGAATTGTTGTGATTTGGCGTGTTACTGTTATTAGTAGGACGAAGTGATATTTTATTTTTGTAACAGTTAATTGAATTGATCGACATATTTATTGTTCTGTTGGTTTCGCGTGTAAGTTGAGTTTTGTGAGACGAAACGCGGAATGAAAGGCAATCGCGATGATGCGATGACGCGATGACTGGAGCAGGTTCACTTACTCGGCGCCTCCTGCCCTGCCCCCGTTTGATGTAGAATTTGTAGTAATCTACTGGATGGTGTGAAGAACAAAATAGATGTATTATAAACGGTTGGCATGTAAGCGATTTCGCGAGTGGTGCACGTGACGAAGTTCAATTAGGTCTAAAATGGGTAATCAAGCCGCAGGGGGAGTTAAAATTGGAAGTGCGTGTTGTGTGGAACATGACGATAACTGTTTTGCTATTTGTATGAAATTATTTATAGCTACAATATTTCGCAATATTATTACTGATACATTTTGTGTATTGTATGTTGCATGTGGCAAGAGAGAGGAAATTTTTTTTTTCACTCTGTTTGTTCGTTCGCAGGGCTGCAGGGTCCAGTCCACACTACTTTTGTCCAAAGATAGGCGGTGGGTCCGGTTTGGTTTGGCTCTGAGTACAATTTAAATTTGTCCCGAGTAACAAACTCTTGTGACGTAATCCAGCACTATTACTCATCAACAATTCAAGCAACAATAACAAGACTGTCTCGAAACTCAAGTAAAAGAAATCAATGACAATTATGTTAACCTACTATGCGACGCCGTCGTCAGTCTCATAAAAAAAAGGGGGAGTGAGAGAGAGTAAAATGTGAAATAGGAAATTAAAGCAAGCCGCATTACTCGCTTGCTGCCGGAGGTTGGGTGAGGATAACAAAAAGGGCAGCTGGTAACGCGGGTATCGGGTAACAAATATCCAAGTAACTTTTTTGCCACCGTTGCTTATGCACAATCTGAGACTGACGCTAGCCGTATATGGAACAAATTCAAAATTCACGTTTTTTTATCTAAATGGTATACTGTGTGAAAAGAAATGGAATAATCAGTCAAGTACTGGCTGCACTTCATAATATACCATAAGAGAAAGCTGGAGTTGATCGATGACTACTGGCTACTGGCTACATCTAATTAGTTAAGCTAACTCAACTGTATCAGAAGCTGCATTGCAGATCTGCGCCTCGAAACTGAAAACGCGCGTCCCAGTCGGGGCCAACAAGAGGGTTAGGGTATATACGTTGATCGTCGTTGTCGGTGTCGGATGTGCTAAAAATAAGCCTCGTACCTGTCTCGGGAAGAGGAACGAGGAAGGTACAAACTAAACATGGGCAATAATTAGTGTATTAACTATCTACAGGGTACGGGCTGGGGGGCGAAGCAGCAGCGACTAATTTCGAAAATTCAGCCATCGCTCCCGCCCGCCGCCATTGCCATTGGACTACAAGTGGCCCACACTTGTCCGTGCTATATATTCCCGGCTTATCCTCCTCTCAGGACGAAGTCTTCTTCTTCTTCTTTTTCTTTTTTTCACTACAAATTATCCAATTACTTGATTCCACTCTCCCGTCCCGGTATCTATATACAATTTATTCATAATGCAATTCAAGATCGTTCTCGCTGCCCTTGCTCTCGTTGCTTCGGCTACTGCTTTGACGTATGTATATTCCTAGCTGGATAAATTGATTGAATTAAAAAAAAGCTGACTGGAGATGTCTAGCAACTCCACTAACACCACAATCCCCACCAACACCTCCGTTCCTACTTCTCCTCATCCTACCGCGACTGAGTCTTCTGGTGCTGCTACCCAGAACATTCTCGGTGCTGGTATCCTCGGTGCCGTTGTCGCTGGTGGCATCGCTCTTGTCCTGTAAACGTCTTCTCACTTATCTATCGAACCCCGCAAAAATCCTATCATCGGTCTCCATAGAAATTGGTTTTGCGCGCGCTTCCTTATGATGTCGAGTTAAGAAGGTTTATCAGTTGTTGTTTTTACTACACAAGGGCATGGTTATTGGGATCTGGTTTGGTTTTGCATCATTAATATTCGCTATATTAGAAACTTATTTAGTTTTTGGTGGCTATTCTTCTTCCTTGATTTGTGCCTCATAAGTTGGTACATGTTTCTTTCTCTGGCGGTTTGTGATACAGAAATTAATATGTCGGGAGTTGCTTGTTTGCATCTTAACTCTTATTTATCGACTTTATTTAATACTTCTTTCGTGTTACATAGTTCTTATTTTATTTCTTGTGAGATATAGTGTGAATGAATAATAAAATGTACTTTTAGAGTCTCGCTCTTGTCCGCTATATTTTTGAGCCGTAGCCAATCTCTTTTTCCCTCCCGCGACGCACGTGATTAGTATCTCCAAATGACAACAGCAGAGATAACCGACCTTTTTTTTTTTTTTTTGAACTAAGCCGTTTTTTTTTCAACGCTAAACTAAAAAGTGGCATCATCGCCAGTTTTGCTTTTGCTTTTGCTTTGGATTTTAGTATGATAATGTCTGCGCAGATGCCGTTGTGGTGGCCAAAGCTTCTGTATTATCTTTGCACGCTGATATCTTGCATCGATCGATCGCTGACTGGCTGGGCACTTAATCCGCCCCCCCCCCTTTTTTTTTTGACCTCTTGCAGAAGAATATGTGAAGAATGGAAAGAACAATCGCTGCCTGAAAATGACCTAACCCAATTTTTTAAGTTATTTATATTTATATTTTTATATTATTATTTCGTTCGTCGCATTGTCAAATAAAGGCAATCTACACCTAATTTATATTGGCTGATTTGATAAAGGTATGATACAAGTGTAATGCCAATGCCAAAACAAAAAATCATCTACAACTCCATTCCGTTCCGTCTCCCCATTAACACCAATACCCGGTTAACAGATAGGCAAAATCAATCATCACGTCGTCGTTCAGATGCTCGGAATTCCACACTGACGCGACCTGTATATTCGTCCTCCTCGTTCGCGATCACGACGTTGCTCTGCCGTCCGCCAGATGATGACGACGCGCCGCCCCGGTCAAGGAATCCCTGCAAGCTCGACAGCATCTGCGCCTCCTGTTGAGCCTGTCGTCGAATCGCGTTCAGAACTTTGCCATTCGTTGGGAACGTCGAACCGTTGCCTTTGGACGTCCGGACAGGCAAAAACCACGTCCACGGGTTATCACCCATCACTTGCCGAAAGTTTTCGCGCCAACCAAGATCAAACACATTGCCGACAGATTCGGATGACGGCGGCTGCGAGTAGCGGTATGACGAGCTCGCGACAGACGATTTGTACCGTTGGGTTTCCATTGCTTCGATCGTTGTTTTGTTCGAGAAAAGAAGACTGGTAAAACTGTTGTTAGTCTCCGCTGTTTCTAATCAGACGCGCACACATACTAGAGCTGGTAACACAGAAAAAAGCTGACTGCGATGGCAAAAATGATAGATATGATGAACAGGAAGACCCAGTTTAAGGATATATATGTGTCGAGCTAATCATGTCTTTAGTTAGCTGCAAAACACCAATCGCCAAAATCGAGCACGTACATATTCTGAGCGGTCTATCCAATCTAACAGGACAATACCAGACACAAAAAAACTGATCTGGCAAAACACAACAACGTAAATCAGGAACAGGATGAAATACTTGTGATTGTCATATCCAATGCACGACGAAAACCATGGACCTATCCAATACCGTTAAATTAACATACCAATAAGTGCCACAACGGGAAGAAATTCCTACAGTGATGATCCATCCTCAGCACACATGTTCCGCAAGTACTGCAGTGGTGCGTCCGGTCCGGCTTCCAGCACTTGCACTTTGAGCAGTACCGCTGCTGCCCATTCTCCTTCGCCATCACGCCCTGCGGTAACAACGCCGCCATACCCGCCTCCAGCTCTGTCTCGGACGAATCCTCATCGCCACCACTACCACCACCACCTCCCGCAGCCACCATCCGCGATGGACCGATGCCCGCGTAACGGACAATCAGAAAGTACGAACTCACAGTTAACACATAAATCCCCGTGCCAAAAAGTACAACAACAGCCCTCCCCAATCCTCCAAGCGTCCGTATCCCGATATCAATGACGAGAACATAGGCCGCCCACGTCAACAATACGGTCACAAACGCCCGCGGGAATAGTGTCCCGAGTGCACAGCAAAACGCGTTGACCGCTCCCGGCGAACACCGACTTTTTGCGAAGACCGAGTCTCTCAAATATTGCACCATCGTCTTCCTACACCCTATTCAGCCAAAATATCCTAAAACGTGCAATAATTTATATTTTAAATCCAAACAAACGGGTCGCAGGATTGATTTTGTTGACGAACAAAAATTGGGAAGAGGCACGGGCAGAGCGATGGACCACAACGTCATCTCGGCTGGCCACACAATACCCTTATGAACTAGTAAGCCAGCGCGACTTGTTGCACGACTCGTACGCGTTAACTAACCGAAATTAAAGTCGCGTCCGGGGGAATGTGTCTTCCGCCTCGCTGCACCCTTGTTTTTCAGTACGACTATCAAACAACCCGTAGATCCCCCAGGGACAAATTCGGGATCAGCCAAAATAATGACTTCTGTAAAGCGGAACAACCCGCTTACGGATTTCACGAATATACCAAGGCCAACGGTGGATCCTAAACGTCCGCGGTTCGGGGGCGGATCGGTGAACCAGCGTAACAAACCGAGTAGTTTCGAGGAAGACCTAGGCAGACTTACTCAGGAAATTGAAGGTCTTCAAGGCTGTATGTTTTTTGTAGTTAATCGGCAGCTTGGAGCATTGACTGACGCGTTGTGTAGCTGCCGAACATGATCAGAAATGGGCGCGTCCCGCCTTAAAGCAATTCGAACCGTCCACAACACCGGTCTGCTTCCAGCAGATCGAAGCGGAAGAATCAATGTATGAAGGTGCTTCCGTGATCCGGCTCTTTGGCGTGACGGAAAAAGGACACTCGGTCTTGTGCAATATGACGGGCTTTTGCCATTACTTTTACGTGCCGGCGCCAATGGGCTTCACGCGAGAGGATCTGGGTATCCTAGAAGACTATTTTAAGAAGAATTTCCCAATGGCTGTACGGGAGCTAGAGTTGGTGCTGCGACAAAGTATCTGGGGATATTCAGGCGATAGCCAGTCTCCGTTCATCAAGATCGTCGCGCATGATCCAAAGCATATTAACCGGATCCGCGGCGCGTTTGAACGCGGAGATCTGCAATGTGAGCGCGGAGATTTAAGTAATGAGGTAAGACATAGTAATGGATTGTTGCATTGTTGCAATTGCTAACTGTTGCTTAGAGATTCTTTCCGTTCCCCATTCAGACGTTTGATAATATTCCCTATGTTTTGCGAGCACTGGTTGATTGCCATGTACGCCTAGCGATGCTGATGACGGTGACGATGGGTTGAATGCTAATACTTTCTAGATGTCTGGCATGTCGTGGGTCACGCTACCGGCGGGCAAATATCATCTCGTTCCAGAGTATCTGAAGGTGTCGTCGTGCCAGTTGGAAGTCTCGATTCCGTACAAAGACTTAATCTCGCATCCATCCGAAGGAGAGTGGCTCAAGATGGCGCCACTGCGGATCCTCAGTTTCGATATTGAGTGTGCGGGCAGAAAGGGAATTTTTCCGGAACCCGAGACGGATCCTGTCATCCAGATTGCAAACGTAGTTTCACGTCATGGTAGGCGGTTTTTTGGATATGGTTTTCTCGGATTAATATGCTGACGATAAATACAGGGGATCCGAAGCCGTTTGTGCGCAATGTGTTTACGTTGGATACATGCTCGCAGATCGTCGGGACACAGATTATCGAAAACGTGAACGAGAAAGATCTTCTCACGCGATGGAGAGATTTCGTCAGAGAAGTGGATCCGGACGTAATTATCGGCTACAACTTTGTCAACTTTGATCTTCCATATCTTCTCGACCGAGCCAAGGCCCTCAAGCTCTCAGACTTCCCATACTTTGGCAGGCTCACCAACATTCGCCAGGAAATGAAGGATTCAACATTCTCGTCTAAAGCATACGGTACCAGAGAATCCAAAGTTATTAACATTGAAGGTCGATTACAATTTGATTTGCTTCAACTTATCCAGCGTGACTTCAAGCTCCGCAGCTACACTCTAAACTCCGTTAGTACTGAATTTTTGAACGAACAGAAGGAAGACGTTCACCACTCCATCATTACAGACCTACAAAACGGGACACCGGAATCTCGACGCCGCCTGGCAGTATACTGCTTAAAAGACGCGTACCTCCCGATCCGGTTAATGGAGAAACTCATGTCGTTGATCAATTACACAGAAATGGCGCGTGTCACAGGCGTTCCCTTTAGTTTCCTGCTCTCGCGCGGACAGCAAATCAAAGTTGTTTCTCAGCTTTTCCGCAAGGCATTTGAATTAGACATTGTCATTCCGAATCTCAAGCAAGAAGGCTCGAGCGACGAGCAGTATGAGGGTGCTACTGTGATCGAGCCTCTGCGCGGCTACTACGACGTCCCGATCGCTACACTCGATTTCTCCAGTTTGTATCCTAGTATCATGATGGCTCACAACCTTTGCTATACAACTTTACTCTCTCGCCAGCAAATCGAGATTCAAAAGTTGCAGAAGGATGTGGACTATATATTAACCCCTAACGGCGACTGTTTCGTCAAGCCACAAAAACGGAAAGGTGTCTTGCCAGTAATCCTCGAGGAGCTACTGAGCGCACGAAAACGCGCCAAGGCGGATTTGAAGAAAGAAACTGATCCCTTCAAGCGGGCTGTGCTTGATGGCCGCCAGCTGGCGTTAAAAGTGTCTGCGAATTCTGTCTACGGTTTCACGGGCGCCACAATCGGAAAGTTGCCATGTCTGGCGATTTCATCATCGGTCACGGCATACGGTCGGCAGATGATTGAGAAGACCAAAGAGCAAGTTGAAAATGCGTTTACCATCGCGAACGGGTACTCGCATGACGCGCAGGTTATTTACGGTGATACTGACTCTGTTATGATCAAGTTTGGACCAGACGACTTGCGAGAGTGTATGCGCCTCGGTCAGATTGCGGCCGATGCGGTGTCTCAGATATTTGTGAAGCCGATCAAGTTGGAGTTCGAGAAAGTGTACTATCCGTATCTATTGATAAACAAGAAGCGGTACGCGGGGATGTATTGGACGACGCCGGAGAAGCCTGATAAGATGGATACAAAGGGCATTGAGGTAGGTATCTCCCCATTGGTTCCTTTGTCGAATTCTTGGCCCTAATGCAAAGTAGACTGTCCGGCGGGATAACTGCAGACTAGTTCAGAACGTAATCGAAACTGTCCTTAAAATGATTTTACACGACCGGGACGTCGACGGCGCGCAAGAATTTGTCAAGAAAATTATTTCAGATTTGCTTCAGAACAAGATCGATATGTCTCTCCTCGTTATCACAAAGGCTCTGTCAAAATCAGATTATGCTGCGAAGCAGGCGCACGTCGAACTTGCCGAGCGCATGCGCAAACGAGATGCCGGATCTGCGCCTACACTTGGTGACCGTGTCGCCTATGTGATTATCCGGGGTGCCAAGAATGATAAGAATTATGAGAGATCGGAAGATCCGCTTTATGTGCTCGACAATAATTTGCCAATCGATACGAAGTATTATCTCGACAATCAGCTGGCGAATCCTTTGCAGCGTATTTTCGAGCCAATTTTGGGCGCTCGCAAGGCGCAGCTACTTTGTAGGTACCTCGGGATACCACTGACGGTAACAGAATACTAACGGAACGCATAGTGACCGGCGAACACACCCGGACCATTTCAGTTGCAGCGCCATCAGTAGGCGGTCTTATGAAGTTCGCAGTCAAAACCGAAGTCTGTATGGGCTGCCGCACACCACTCACCGGTGTCTACGCCAAAGGCGCATTATGCAAAAACTGCATGCCTCGTGCTCCAGAGCTTTACCAAAAACAGATCGAGACCGTCAACCAGTTCGAGACAAAGTTCGCTCGACTGTGGACGCAATGCCAGAGATGCCAAGGCAGCTTGCATCAAGACGTTATTTGCACAAGTAAGGATTGTGCGATCTTCTATATGCGAAAGAAGTCGCAGAAAGATATTGCCGATGCGACATATCAGTTGGCAAGGTTTGATAACACCGCGTGGTAGCCTGAATTAGTTGCCACGTAAGTCGGGGATTGAAATAAAATATTCAGGAATTCCGGGACATTTGTATATTAGGTGGCATATATGTATGATTATATTCAGTTGCTTTGTCCTTTCCTTCATTTTATACGAATAAATTAGAGTTGATTTTGATTGCATTTGGACTCAGAACAATGATCTTTAAGGACACCGCACCCGAATCTTATTCATCACTGACAGAGGAAATCTCGGTACATATGCCTCACACAAACAGATGTCCAGTTGCATCATGGCACGTTCTGTAGTGAGAGTGACATGAAGCGATATTAAATGTCACTTTCAGCCATACATTATATTAACTTGAGAGGACAATGCATCCCATTCATCGCTCGATCCTCTTACGGCATTATACAAATACTTGTTGCGCAGATGTTTGTCAGAAGCTGAAGCTACATAGTGTCGTCGACTGTAATCCTCATAAAGCGGGGCTTCCCGTTAAAAGATCTGCTTCATTGAATCAGCATGATCTCTAAGGACTGAAATTCTTAAAACAATGGTTTATATTAGGGGCCGTTCATATCTTCGAGTTGAGAATAGAGTTAGTCGTATTAGGCATACTTAGACACGATTCGACGGATTTGTAGCGGGGAATTGTAAAACGTCATCATAACACGAACGTTGAACCTAACGACCAAGGACGGTGGGCAAGACGAGTCGGTCACAGATTGTAGAGGAGGGAATTTTCTGGCCAGAGGATCGATTATTGTTTAATCTCCTCTCAGCGTGGCTTCAATTACGGACCAATTATAACGGATTGGCGAGATCTGAGTAGCGGGATTTTTCCAGCATTCTGGCGCCGGCGCCTCATTGTTGCTGCGGACGCAACGACCAACTCTTATTCTTATCGCGTATTTGAATCCGTAAAGAACGCAGTAAGCTATTCGGCTACGATCCTCCTCGATCATCTGTTCGATAATATCCTCTGTCTATGTATTTATCTATATAGCCTGACTCGAAGCAAATGTTATCTAACTTTCCTCATTTTCACACCTTGGTTCCTGGTCCTTGACGGTTTGGGTTTGCCTTATCTACTGTTGATCAAACTCCGGGTCGTATTCGCACCTCACCCACTACCTACCGTGCGTGATTTGTTGGGCATGCCAGTCCATGTCCGGGGATCCAGTATAGGCTGACTTTATTGCAACACGCATTTACAGACTCCATCAGCTAATTGCTTAAATTCTCCTGTATCTGCCGCAAGTCGGCAAATGATAGTCAACACGTGCTCCTCCTGGTGCCATTGAGCAAGTGCAGTGACCTAAGTGGTGAAATCAATATTGGATCATCATGATTGCTGTCGACAAAGACTAGGGCGTCTTAGTCGTCCCTCCCAAGGCATCGACATTGCTGCACGCACTTTTAAACTTAGTTCTTATCGTGATTTGTCCGCATCATTCATTCACAATCTTGCCAAACAGCGATTGGTGGCCGCTACTTCTGACTGCATGGACGGGACCGTACTTATTACGTTGGTACTTTGGACTACGCTGAAATAATTACATCCAAAGTCGCAATTCGTCGTGAGATCGTTATCGTCTCCTATCACGAAATGTGGTGTTGAACAGGCGCAAATATCATATTCTGAGCCGAATTGCTATCATAATTTGCTTTCTGCACAGGCTTATCTTTCTGATCACTGCTGTCTGCGCGATTTGACTACAACTGGTAGTACTGTGATGGTGCATCCTGTACGTTGTTGATACTGCTGTATCAATCTCACCGGCGGACATTGGGTATTCCAGACGCCACTGCGCCCCTTAATGTCTTTCCGAAGTTTGGATCTACTGGAAAAACAACATACCAGGTGGGAAACTTATTGGGAGTCCTTATCTGAGCTCTCTCTCTAGCACACTGTACTGTCTTCTGTATAAAGTTGCCTTCGGTACTCACGCCGAGTCGCCTATGCACGCCCAGTCTCTTATCCTTCTAATATGGGCATCATAAACTGGATCAAGGGCTCAATTAACCCTGTACCGCGGGAACTGAAATACACCAACAGCGAAGTCCAGGAAAAGTTCCGTATCTTCTTCGATGACGAAGGCTACCAACCCAATGCCCTTAGACGGTTTCTCGCACAGTTCTGGGATAGTTTTGAAAAGCCTCCGCGGTACCGATGGTATTTGCATAAGTTAGACGCGAACGTGATGTTTTATTTCTTCTTGTCATTTTTTATCAAGACGTTGGACAACACGAATATCAGTATGTTGTGTTTGTTGGTAGAGTTGGCTAGGTAATACTCACAGGTTATAGGCAACGCTTATGTTAGCGGCATGCAGAAAGACGTGAGTATATCCATTCAAGATTTCTGGTACAACTCTAACGATCGCAGCTCGCGCTAAATGGGCAGCAGCGAAACCTGTTCAACACTGTGTTTTACATCGGTTATATTCTCGGGTCTATTCCATCGCAGTTTCTGATCAATAAGATTCGTCCGTCGGTATGGCTACCTTGCTGTGAGGTCGCCTGGTCGGCGTTGGTGATGTGTATTGCTACTGCGCAGAGTGCAACCACGGTACGTATTCTTTTCTTAATAGGGAAATTAAACAATAACCAGGGATAGATCTACATTCTTCGCTTCTTTATCGGCATCTGCGAGTCAACGACATATCCTGCTACTGCAATGCTATTAGGAAGCTGGTACCGCCCAGAGGAACTCGCAAAGCGTATGTCAGTCTACGATCTTGCGGCGGCGCTTGCATCAATGTGCTCGGGATTCATCCAAGCAGGCTTGTACACATCCATGAACGGTCTAGGCGGCATCGCGGGGTGGCGCTGGCTTTTTATCGTCGACGGCATCATCGGTTTGCCGATCTGCTTACTGGGATTCTACTCGATTCCTGATTTCCCCAACACTACCCGTGTGACGTGGTTATCTGACCTCGAAAAGGACTTCAGCGTATTGCGAATGGCGGAACTTGGCCAAAAGTCCACACGAAAGCTTACACTCCGTAGGTTTATATCATTTTTTAAGAACTGGCGGATCTACGGGTTCAACTGGCCATATATCCTGTTCAACATCAGTGGCACGTACTCGTACTTTAATCTTTGGCTACAATCACTGCATAAGTACTCCGTTCAGCAGATTAACTTAATCCCCACAGCGGGATACGGCATGGCGATTTTTACGTGTTATCTGTCTGCGAATATATCTGACCGCATGGGTGTCCGATGGCCCATGCTCCTCGTCGCTGTATTTTTCAACTTCTTTGGCAATTTACTCCTCGCGATCTGGGACATCCCGTTCGGTCTCAAATATGCGGCCTTCTTCTTCCCAGAAATCGGATACCCTGTCTGGGCGCTCATTCTCACGTGGGCCTCCGAAGCGTTCCAAGACGATGCGGAATTGAGAGGCATGTTATCGGCTGTTGGCAACACTATTTCGTACTCCATCTCCGCATGGCTTCCGTTGCTCGCGTTTCCGACACCAGAGGCCCCACATTATGTGTGGGGATACCATTTAATGTGTGCTCTGAGCTTTTTATCCGGAATTGGAGTATTGTTTTTCGTCGTTATGGAGAAACGGGAGAAGAGGATGATGGGACGGGTGGTTAACAAGTATGGACTGGCGGTTGATCCGGATGATTTAATGGATCTGCAAATGCCGGAGTCGGTTGTGGATTTGGTGCGCGAGGAGAAGGTTGCTGAAGTTGAGGCGGAGAAGGGAAAAGGTGCTGAGGTCTCCGTTAGGGCGGTATAGCTGATGTCTGCGATGATTCGCATGTAGATGTTGTTTTACTCTAGAGCCAACTGAATTGACGTGAAATGACTTCCTATAGGATTTAAGAAAGAGGACTCATAAATTGGTAACTTCTCAGTAGTTGATCATTCGACAATGATTTGTTTCAATCCCCGAAACATACTACATAATCACTTATATAATTTAAACATGCTTACGATCCTCGTTTACGCTGACAGTTATCTTTGCCACGAATGAGTTAAGACAAAAGCCGTTGGTCGGATTGGATGTGTGAGGTAGTAGCGTATATTAATTTTAGTTATAAAACACCGCCCACTCCTCCTCACCAGACAGTAGTCGCCACAGAATGGCGTATATCCCATGTAAAAACCACATCGTCATGACAGCGAGAATAACTCCAACATTCGACAGTATCAACAGAACGAGCAAAACCGGAACAGACAGAATATTCACGACAGTATTCAAAAACTCATCAGCAAGATAGTTGATTAAACCAGTTGGTATCAAAGTGCCAAATGCATACCCATTAACACGGGGAGACGAAGCAAGCGCGTTAAAACGTCTTTCCGGCGAGGTTGTATCCGATTTTATTGGGGGTGAAGGGACGAAAAAGAATTTGAAGCCAACAGATTGCGCCACGAGTTGCTTCCGCCTTGACCCTCACTACCGCTTCTTCAGGTGAGTCCCCAAGACCCATGAAGTATCCGACTATGCCTGCGGCGATCGGACTCGCCATGGATGTGCCGGAATACGCGATCGTGCCGTCATCGGAATTGAGTAAGCTCACGACATGCACACCGCTCGTGAAGAGGTCTACACAGTGGCCCCAGTTACTGAAGGGGGCGATCGAGTCATCTTCGTCATCCAAAGCGCCCACGGTGAGTGCTTCGCGGGAACTAGCGGGCGAGAAAGCGCATGCTGGCAAAGCGTCATTGCCGGCGGCAACTACTACTGCCAATCCTGACTGCACGGCGGACGTGATCGCGGAGTTGAGAATGGGATTGTACATAGCTCCTAGCGATAAATTTGCGACGCCTTTCCTGCCGCTCGAGATACGGGAGTTGGCTGCGTAGTCCAGTCCCGCGATCACATTTGACAAACTACCGCCACCTGTCGCACCGAGGACTTTGACTTCAATCAACGTGATTTTTTTGGCAACACCATATGTCTTTGATCCAATCAACCCGGCCACATGCGTCCCATGACCATTCGAATCGCCAGATCCCTCGCCTGTATAATCCGCACCTTTGATCGCACGCCCTTCAAAATCGGGATGTGCCATATAAATACCAGTGTCAAGTACATACGCATCAATCCCTGCACCAGCACTGGAATCGTATTCGTAAGTAAGTGCTTCGTTTGTTCCGAGTGCCGGTCGCTGGCATATTCGCGCGAGATGGCGCGGAGCGCCAGTTTGCGTTATTACCGTGTTCGCTCGCAATACTATATCCGGGGATATGTTCTCGACCTAGCAAGACATATCAGCAACTGTACACCATCATACAAGGATTGGGGACATACCAACGGCTCTACCCCAAGGGTGTTGACGAATTCTTCATCGAAATCCGCCGCGATGGCTCTAAAGCCACCGAAGGAGTATGTCCTAATTAATTTGCTTTTAATGAACTGGTGCCCATCTAGATATGAGGAGATGTTGGTGTCAGGGGAGAGTTGGATTAAGTATGTCCCTGACACAGCAGAAATCAGGGACATGGCCGAGAGCACAGAGATAAACAGGAGATGCATTGCTGATATAGAGGATCAATATAGTCTTAACTGCGATTACTGTAAAAATATATATAGAGAGACGTGCCGTGGATTCTATAGTAAATATACTGATGTAGCGGGTCGCATGGCTGCAGGAGAATAGTTATTGTTACGGTCTGGTCATTAAGATGACTTGTTTAGATCAATGTTAACAACCAGGCTCGCATGCTATTTACCCGGAAAAAGGCACAGTTACCCGGACGAAATTGCGCCGCACAACACACCTATGATTAACGTAAAACTATGTGAATCTCACGAGCAAATTTTATTCGATAATTTGGATTGCATTTAGGTCACCTTTCTTTACTATTCTGAATGCCAAAATATCCTGCGGAAGTATGGGTACGGGCGCGTTTGCAGCTGACGGAAATGCGATATCTTGCCAATGCAGTCATTTCAGGAACGCGGCCTCGACGACTGAACTATTTCCATCGATGCACGCATAGCAGAAAGTGATCTGTCCGAACCTTGGTTGAGATCCAGATTCCAGAATACGGATCATACAAAATGCGAGGCAGCAGCACTTTCCGGGAAAATGCCGGATTGTCCACTCTAGCCCCCCACACACATTGATCAGTGGGGGGACAACCATCCCATCGTTTCCAATGTAGGTACCGAACCTTACCCAGAGCATGAAAGTGTAAAATTCCACGTGTTTTTGCGTCGACTACGATGGCGTAGAGATGAGCAGATAGGCGGCATTGAACAATTCTATGTTGCGTTCCTCTCGGATAAACAATCGATAGTGTAATAAATGCTAATACGATCATTGGTAGTCAACAAGTAAAGAATCGCACATTGGCTTGACCATTATTCAGGTAAGATTTGATTTCTCTCATGACCACCTGGATTGAGTTTTGCACCAATGATGCTAGTGGAGCAAAAAAGCGACTCTGCGAGATTTTGCCGACTGTTTGTGATTGACGAAGTACTAATAGAAAGGCGCATTTGATGATGTGATCTCTGTGTTAACGTCCCATTTTGCTAAATAATTAATGTTTGGACCACAAATGTTGATAATTGCCCCGAGGAAGGTAGTCCAAACACAGAATATTCCACAGTGCAACATTTGCCTTGTTTCGTCAGGGCCCAGGACTCTGATTTTTACTCACGCGCCCCTGGCCGGTCACTCTCTACTCTTTCTTTCCCTATCTCCATCCACTCGCCGCATTTCTTTCCCTGTGTCTGCTGTCATGGCAACCGATAGTAACACTGCTAGTGTTCAAGCGCTCGTCGAGCTCACGCACACATCTCAGATGCAAGCAGAGAAGAAAACAGATGACGGGAAATACGACGCCGATGCCATTGCACGTGAGATTGCAAACGGCGTCGACATCGAGGACGGACAGCCAAACCCCTTCGTCTTCCTGCTCACTATCCTTGTCTCCTTCTCCGGCTTTCTCTTCGGTTATGACACAGGCTACGTCTCCGGCGCACTCGTCGCCATTGGCACTGACTTAGGTAGAGAAATTACTTCGTCCGACAAAGAGTTCATCACGTCCGCGACGTCACTTGGTGCCTTACTCGGCAGTATTATTGCTGGCACCCTTGCTGATGTCTTGGGCCGCAAGTGGGTCACAATCGGCGCGAACACGCTATTTGTCGTCGGTGCCGCTCTCCAGACAGGTGCCCACACAGTCTGGACAATGATTGGCGGTCGCTTCATCATGGGCTGGGGCGTCGGCATTGCATCACTTATCGCCCCGCTCTATATCTCCGAACTGGCTCCCTCGCGCTTCCGTGGCCGTCTCGTCATCCTCAATGTACTTGCCATAACCGGCGGTCAGGTCATAGCTTATGCTATCGGTGCCAGCCTTCAAAGCCTCCAACACGGCTGGCGTCTGCTTGTGGGTCTCGGCATCATCCCTGCAGTCGCGCAGATGATCATGTTTATATACATGCCCGAGACCCCGCGGTACCTCGTCCGACGAGGCCAGATTGAAAAGGCCCGTCACGTTGTCAGGTGGATATACAGTTCGCGCAATGGTGAAGTTGACGAAGAAGTCGTCGTCAAGAAGGTCAAGCTTCTTGAAATATACAACAACGACCAGCATCCCGAGTGGTCCGGCTACAATCGATTCAAGTACGCACTTAAGCAGCTGTATTTTGTTCCCGGCCATTTCCGCGCTTTAATTGTTGCTTGCGGTTTGCAGGGTATCCAACAGCTTTGCGGTTTCAACTCGCTCATGTATTTCTCCGCCACTATCTTTCAAGTTGTCGGCTTCAACAAACCGACTGCAGTCTCGCTCATCGTCGCCGGAACAAACATGGCGTTCACCATCCTCGCTTTCCTGCTCATCGACATCGTCGGCCGTCGCCGCATCCTTCTGTGCACAGTTTGGGGCATGTCCGCGGCGCTCGTACTCAACGCCGTCGCATTCCATTTTCTTCCCCCCACCGCGACCCAGTCAGACCCATGGGCCATCGTCATCTTGATCGCGATGATGCTCTACGTCGCCTTCTACGCCGCCGGAATTGGCAACGTCCCATGGCAGCAATCAGAGCTCTTCCCGATCGGCGTCCGCGGCCTCGGCACTTCAATGGCGACAGCAACAAACTGGGGTGGGAATTTGATCATCGGCTCTACGTTCTTGACTATGATGGACCGGATCACGCCGTCAGGCACGTTTGGATTCTACGCTGGCTTGTGTCTATTCGGAGAGGTGTTTGTTTATTTCTTTTACCCCGAGACATCATACCTCACACTGGAAGACATCCAGGGCGTGTTAAAGGATGGGTTTAATGTCAAGCGGTCTCATCAAATGAGTCAGGAAGCCAAGATCAAACACCGTGCATCCACACGTGGAGTAGTTAGCTTCGATTCCAAAGTTTAGAATTCATGTACTGATAGTCTTTGTTTGTGTTTCATTTTCTAGAACTATATTTGGCATGAGTAAGGTGCATATGATGGCGCAAAGCGAATCCTATTTTTATTGGTTTGGGAATACACGATTTTGGATAATTGTTAAATTTTGCATCGATTAGTGCAAAATGATCCGCTGGAGTTGATATATCTATCAAATTTGGAAAGAAAATGACAAAATCGATAGAAACGATTATAGATATGCTAGACTATTATTACGATTGTTATTTGTGTATGGTATTCTATTGAATAGATGTAATATTATTGTAATATTACAATGTCATTATATGGATTTGATGAGTGTGGATGATCCGACTGATATTGTTGTTGTGGCACGATATACACCAACGTATATCTCGTCCCGATGCCTCGACTGCCGAACCTCCAAACCGAGTCGGCGCCACACCAAGCCCGAGCACCGCGGTGGCCCTCGTTCTACAATTCCTCTTACGTCCTCTTCTCGCGTTTTGGAAATGGCGGAGTCCTTGTCTAAAATCACCGCCATATTCGAGACAGCGAAGGAATTGACCATGGAAGCGGCTACGTCGGCTCGTACTGCGACCGCAAGTTTAGGAGAGGATGGAGTGTTCAGACAACGTGATGTCCAGCGGTATTTGAATTCGCGGCACGAGAAAGAAAAGTTGGTCGGTATGAAGGCTATCGCAACTGTGAGTAATTATATAGACGTGAGAATGAAATGTGTGAGCGCGCGATAGCTAATTGGTTAGATGATGTCGAAAGGGCAGGATGTTACCGAGTATTTCCCCGATGTGGTCAAGAATTCGGCCGCGCAGACACTCGAAGTGAGGAAATTGGTATACATCTACCTGCTCCGATATGGCCAGCAGGAATCCGATCTCGCGCTTCTCTCAATCAACGCGATTCAGAAGTCGTTGGGTGACCAGAACCCTCAGATTCGAGCGATGGCAATCAAGGTGTTATCCGGTATTAAAGTGCCCAGTATCGCGCCGATTATACTATTAGGTATTAGAAAATCGATAGTTGACATGTCCGCCATCGTACGTCGTTCGGCAGCGGTAGCAATCGGCAAATGTTTTGAGCTTGACAAATCTAATCTCGAGACACTAGTTGGCTACCTCGCTACCTTACTAGCCGACAAGAGTTTCTATGTCGTGGGGAGTGCCGTGCAGACTTTTGTGAATATATGTCCGGATAGACTGTACATGCTTCACGCGAACTATAGACGATATTGTAATATGCTTGCCGATATCGAGGAGTGGGGACAAGTCTGCGTGCTGGACATGTTGACGCGGTACGTCCGCGTATATGTCCCTAAAGGCAGCATGGTCAAGAAACAAAAAGACTCGTTTTATTCCGACGATGAGGAAAGCGGGAGAGAAGCGGAGGAGCAGCAAGAAGATTTTGTGATTGATCCGGACTTGGAACTGCTGCTGGCAGCTGCGAAGCCTTTGTTGCAGAGCCGAAATAGTGCTGTTGTCCTTGCTGCAGTGAATCTGTTTAATGCGCTCGTGCCAGAAGCCGATTTGTCGTTCTTGGGACCGCCGCTGGTCAGACTGCTCTCCAGACCGTCGGAAATTCAGTACGTTGTGCTCTCCAATATCGCAGTTCTCGCGATACAAAATAATGTACGGTCTCCATATTGAAGATTTACTTATATCTCGCTAACGGAATCGCATAGGAACTGTTCGCACCATATCTGAAATACTTTTACGTCTTCCCGTCGGATACTCCCGATATGGCGAAACTCAAAATCGAAGCCCTGACTCTTTCCTGTTCCGAATCAACCGTCTCTGAAGTCCTGTCCGAACTCCAATACTACGCAACTTCAGTCGACAAATTCCTCGTCGCAGAAGCCGTCCGCGCGATCGGTCGGTGCGCTCAAATTTCGAATGAAATCGCACGACGATGTTTACGATGGTTGCTAAAGCAGATTCATTCAACTGATCATACCCTTGTAGGCGAGAGTTTGACAGTGATTAGGTACATTATTCAACTATCGCCAAAAGACCACATCAAAACTGTCGCTAAACTCGCTGTGGCACTTGATAGTGCCACCGTGTCACTTGCGAGGGCGAGTATTATTTGGCTTGTGGGCGAATTTGCCGGAATTGCTCGATATATTGCTCCTGATGTGTTACGCAAATGCGCAAAAAACTTCACGGAAGAGGACGAGAGTACGAAATTGCAGATTGTGCTTTTGGCGGCGAAGTTGTATTCGTACTATGTTGAGGAGAAACCGGTGCAGGAAGACCATGCGCAGGAGGACCAACAACTTGAGCCAACCATTAAACCGCCTGCTGACCCTATGGATTTATTGTTCGATTACATCATGCTTTTAGCACGGTACGACACGTCTTACGATTTACGGGATCGCGCGAGACTGTATAAATCCGTTCTCTCGAATCAATCGACGGCGCCTATTGCGAAATTGTTACTGCAAGCGCCGAAACCATCCCCTCATGCGCCGTCGCCAAGTCAGGGGAAAGAGAAATTTTTGATTGGAAGTTCCGGGTTGGTGTGTGCGAATATTAACGACACACGGCCATTACCTCCGTGGAGTAGTGACACCCCGGACGCGTCTATTCGCGATGAAGTTAAAGTTGAGGAAAGCTCTGTTTTATCTTCGCTGCCGAAGAAAGTCAAGCCGAAGGCGAAGAAGGAAAAGAAGGCAAGCAAGAAGAAGGTAGTGGTTGAAAAAATAAAGCCTGTGAAGCCGAAGAGCGTGAAGAAGGCAGAGGAGGATTATCATACTACTTTGGACGAATTTTTTGGCGAGCCTGCTGCGACTTCCACGCCTGTGATGGAGGATTCGGAACAGCAGGAGGAGGACGACGAAGAAGAAGAGGAGGAGGAGGAGGAGGCGGAGGAGACTGAGAGTGAGGTTGAAATTATTGTTGAGGTTAGTGAAGACAGCGAGGAAGAAGAGAGCGAGGATGATAGTGAAGACGAAATCAGTGAAGGGGATGATGAGAATGAAGTGGAGGAAGAAGGTAGCGAAGAAGAAGGTAGCGAGAGCGCGAGTGATGATCAAGGCGAAACGGAAGACGAAAGCGATGACGCTGCTGCCCGGGGATTGTTAAGTGGCCAATAGTTTTGTATAGACTCAATGATCTAGAATTTGCAATTATTTGTTTGCTAGTTTATGTAGGATAGAGTCCAACGTCCTGGGGCAATTGAGTTCAACGCGGCGCATCCCGACTCTCACTCGATCGTATTTGTAGCTTTTATGTCTAGTTAGTTGCACCCAACGAGAACACCTTGCTCACCCGTGAATCGGAATTGTGAACTAAGCAGGTTTAGTAATTTTTTAGGCTACTGAGTAAGTTTAACTTTCGCTTTGTGCTTTGTCGTCTTTCGTCACATGGTATATGGGATCGAATTGCGTGACGGCATTTGAGGGCAATATTTAAATTGAAGGATTTAGCTGTTTTATTTACCACTATTAAGCATTCAGCATATTATGACCAATGCGAAGAAGATCGTTGTCATCGGGTGCGTTATGCCAATTCGATTCAGCTTTATTTCACAACAAATAATTGATAATTTTTTAGCGCCGGAGTAGCTGGCTTGACGTCCGCGTTACAACTGTCCAAGAAAGGATATGACGTGACAATTGTAGCAAAATTCATGCCCGGTGACTACGACATCGAATACACAAGTCCGTGGGCGGGCGCGAATTGGATGAGTATGCATCCTCAGTGTCGAATAAGTACGTATTCGTTAGGACGGACAGCTAACTGGTGCAGGTTTTGTGAAAGATAACCAGCGATTAGCGAATTATGATCGGATCACCTACGGCGTTTTCCAGAGACTTGTGAGGGAATGCCCTGATGCTGGTATCTGGGTGAGTCATGTAAACGTCGAAAGTCAAGCACCTTTGGATTAACGGGGACAGCCGCAACGATGTATTACGTATGTTCGGCCAGAGGATCTGGACAAACAGAGCGATCTTCTTGGTGGCTTACTCGACGCGCGTCCGTGGTTCGCTGATCTTGTCGGAAACGTATGTCCTACCATCCTGTTTAATGATTACCGACTACTTAATGACTGAATGCAGTTCACGATGCTGGACCCGTCGACTCTACCGAAAGGATACTGCCAAGGCATAGCGTACGACTCTGTCTGTATAAACGTACAAGTCTACCTACCGTGGCTACAGTCTCAATGTTTCGCCAATGGTGTCAAACTCAAAGTCATCACCCTAAAACACATCAAAGAGGCAGTCAACCTCCACGCGTCAGGCTATAAAGCCGATCTCATCGTCAACTGTACGGGTCTACTAGCATCTAAACTAGGAGGCGTGATGGACTCGAAAATATATCCTGGTCGTGGTCAAACCGTCCTGGTGCGCAATCATGCGCCTGCGATGTACAACGTCAGCGGGACTACAGACGGCGAAGACGAATTGACGTATATTATGTCTCGGCCTGGCGGCGGCACGATTCTAGGCGGCTGTTATCAGAAGGGGAACTGGAACGGGGCAGTGGATCCGAATCTCGCGGAGCGGATTATTAGGCGATCGTTGGAATTGTGTCCGGAGCTTGAGAAGGACTTTCCGTTGGATATTGTTAGGCATAATGTTGGTTTGAGACCGTCGCGTGAGGGTGGGCCTCGTGTAGAATTGGAAGATTTGGACGGGGTCGGTAAGGTTGTGCATAACTATGGTGCTGGCGGGGCTGGGTATCAGTCGTCTTATGGGATGGCGGATCACGTTGTTGAACTTGTCGGCCGGGCGTTTAAGGAGTAATAGAGGTAATAGAATATATTGTCTATAGTGCAAGATAGTACCAAGTGTATCCCTGCCAAGTCTGTCCTTGTATGTTTCCTAAAATCTAACCATCAAAATGCTAATCACAACTTCGCTTTGAAGAGTGCCCCGGCGGCAGCAGCAGCCTGTGGGCTAGGCCCTAGAATCGCGTCCAACTGACGAGTGTTGACCTATAGCACTTAGCACACAAATATCAGAAATTAGTACAATTGGAACTCACGTATTGCGGGCCCAGCTGATCAATACTAAGGGCACCAAGCAGCTTCATGGCCGTCTCAATCTCCGACCGCAATATCTGAATAACTCTTGAAACGCCTGCCTCGCCAAATCCACCAGCCAATGACATCAGCGCAGGTCGCCCAATGCCCACTTGTGTTGCGCCGAGACACAGCGCCTTGACGACGTCCGTGCCTCGTCTGATCCCTCCATCTATGTAAACCTCGAGAGCTTTGAAGACGTCTGGAGCGTACATCCGGAGCTCTTCTAGTATAAGTAATGGTGGCGGCGAACCTTCTAGTGCTCGACCTCCATGATTGGATAATATCACGGCATCAACCAATGCCTTCCCGGTCGTCTTATCAACTTGCTGTGTAGCAAGAACAACGTCCTCAACGGTCTGCAGACCTTTCAGGACAATCTTGATATCATCTGGAAGCTGCTTCCTCAGCCATTTCAAATCATCCCAAACTAAATCACCCGCAGTGCCCTGAAACAGAGCGCGTCCAATACCACCATCGCTGTCTTTTTCTCTGCCAGAATTAGCAGACGAAGCTTCACCCTCGTCAACATGTCCACTAGCTCTTGCTTCCTCCCTCGCGAGTCGCTCATCCATCTCCCGTTTTCCAGGTGTTGGCGCGTCAAGAGTCAGCACAACGGCGTTGCACCCCGCTTTGACCACATCCCGCAATTGCTTCTCGCTCCTCGCCCGCTCATTCTGAACATATAACTGGAAAGCAAATGGCTGCTCGTTACTAACCCGTGCAGAAACAATATCGGCGTACCGCAAGGACGCATTATTCGAAATCATTTGCAATATCCCCTGCTTACCGCATGCCCTCGCAATTGCCTTTTCGCCGTCCGGATGCGCTAGACGCGCTAACGCCGCCGGACTCACAAACAGCGGCAAGCTCGTTTTGAAGCCAAGCATACGAGCTGTGGTATCCACTACCGTTATATCCCGGAATATGCGTGGCCGGAAAAGGACAAGATTGAAGATGGTATTATTGTAGGTCTTTGTCCGCATATCGTCGGATGCAGAGAAGTAGTATGCCCATGCTTTCTTTGATAATGTCCGCGACGCGTGATCTTCAATGTCCGCCATATTTAACATATCTTCCGGTGCCTCAGGCGCCAAATTCGCATCCTCCTCCTTCTTAGTTTCTTCACCCGCAGTATCGCGGCCTCCAATAACGTGGACGGTACCGAGCTTCGCACTGTCAGGAAGCGTCTCTTCTAACGTACCTGGCGGATGAATTTGCTCGAAATCAGTCGTCGCGTCTTTTCCAGCAAACCGCAAGATCGACCGACGGCCACCGGGATGGTTGGGTAGAAAGTCAGTTACGTCGTACACTGTGTTACGGATAATTACCCAACATGATTGCGCGGTTGTGTGTTGTGATATTTCGTCGAGAGTCAGTGTACCCATTGTGAAATTGAAATCAGCTCTCCATGAAAGCAATAACTCTGCGCTTTAGTGCTTCAATCGGCTGAAGGAAGAGTTAAAATATGAGGATTGGACAATAAGTAACTAACTGCACAAGTGGAGTTAAATGTGGGGTACAGTTCCCGGTGGAATAGAGTTGGGAGTTCTGTGGGGGTCATTTCATCATCGTCACAGCCCTCCGCAACTCCTTCTGGTCGCATACATATCCTGCAGACTATAAGTGAAATTTTCGAGCTTGGGTTATTCTTGACAGATAATGATAGATCACGTTGGAAAATACGTCGTGTACTATTTTGTACAGATATGAAAGAATCATGAATAACCTTAACTATAACAAACTACATTCACGTTACGGCAATAACCATATAAACTGAAACAATCACATTAATATCATATGTAAAGAATAACTATAAGCATAGGAACAGAAAATATGAAAACCTTTTACGCCGAACCTATCGATAACAGAACAAATAACAGTTCCAACGCTCGGGCGGCGAAATAATGACAGAGGAAATAAAATAGATCGTCGAACGACGGTAACAGTGCTTACTGACGATGATAACCCTGATGGTATACATGCTGAAAATATATATCTGACAAACAAACGACAACATAACAATGACCAGTCTAGTCGACCTCTGCATTAACGTCGACCTCGTTCGCATTGTCGCTTTGGGATTCTGTTTCCGAAATTAATTCCTGAACTGCACTACGAGGTTTCTCAGCAGCTGATGATTCCGATACTGAACTAATTTGATCTGCATCTCTCGAAGTTGTTAGAGATACAAGTTGTGTCTGAGCGCCAGTAGTCATTCGTGATACGGATGGTGCGGCTGACAGTGCGGGACTATATTTCTGCACATATGGTTGCCGCTGAAACGCATTATTATAGTCAATATATGTCAACTCTGGACCAGGATAATTCTGACTAATTCCTTGAAACGGCACTCTTGTAGGCGAAGATCCGGCTCCCGTTGCTGCATGTGGATGACTCTGCTCCGCCATCAAATCAATCACGCCTGGCTGTTGCGCAAGAACTGCATGTCGATGATAATTCTGCGGTGTTTCAAAAACAACAACAAATACTTCCGCGTTCTTTACCGCCAGTACTGCCAAATTGCGCTTCCACATATTACGACCACCAGTACCCCTTGTTTCCTTCTTCGCGTTATACTTGCTGCCAATACCTTCACCTCCAAACTTCATGTTCCGCCAAAGTACGACGGCTTTCTCCTTACCAATCTCCGGCGGTACGACGCGCAATATAAGTTCCTCAATATCGATCGTCTCGAATGCGCGCACCGTGACGGGATGCAACGTGCGTTGGATGACACAAAATATCCAAAGTGTATTCTCATGACATGGCCTGATTGTTACAATATTTGGGCTTAAGCGCGGATGTGTGAGACGTCGGTAGTCGGGTAGCAATGGCACTAGAAGGGTAATGCAAGACTGATACGTTAGCCCGTACGGATCGGTCACTGACTTTAGAGCAGCTTCGGCGGGAGTCATGGCTGACATGCGACCCGGTCTGAAAATTTTCTGTGACTGCAACGAGGCGGAATCCTCAGGCATTACAACCACTTGCTGTAGATGCTGTGTTGCGTGCGTTCGCACATTAGAGTTAGAAGAATTTACGAGATTTGTACTGACACCGAGAGGTTGGACCATAGTCTGCTTCAC
Source organism: Lipomyces chichibuensis (assembly GCF_038497645.1). Taxonomy (NCBI): domain Eukaryota; kingdom Fungi; phylum Ascomycota; class Lipomycetes; order Lipomycetales; family Lipomycetaceae; genus Lipomyces; species Lipomyces chichibuensis. Next base: position 121,631 of record NW_027117470.1, on the reverse strand, counting down.
GGCCGACGAATATGTACGTGGCTTCAGGTCTTCAGCGCGTAATGAGTCGTTCTCCTTGTTTGTCGGTGGCCCAATTGGGGGAATAGCATGCTGATGTCTTGTGGAACGCTCATTCTCAGATGACGACGTCAACACCGTAGAATTCTTGAGCTGATCCTGAACACCGGAAATAACTCTGGATGTCTCGGTAATCGATGTAGACGATAATGAAGATTGTGACAGAATCCGGGAACTTTCAGAAATGCTGCCGCCGTAATTACTGGACATTTCGCCATCTTCAGGCAACACTTTAATCATGATCCGCATGCCGTCCTCGATCAGACTTTCCCAGTACTCCGGATAAATTACGGCACCGCCAGAGATCAGGCCGGCCGGATTGCCTTTGGAGTCCACTACTGTAGTGTCGTACCGGATCTGCAAGCGATGCAGTATGTCCGGGGAAAACAAACGGGAAAGAAGAATTATAAGGTCCTATCACCAAGCTATTAGTCATCGACATCCAACTGAATCAAGTATCGAATAACCCATTGTAATCAAATCACCTCGTTCGTCTCCACTTTCGACATTGGCAGGGCGAATTGCTCCTCATCAGTACGCACGTAGATCTTCTTTCTCGCGCCATCATTACCAATCTTCATCGGCGAGAAGGAATCATCGGACAAGGATTGTCGCGATGGTGAAGATATTAATGTTGGCCGCTGCATTGGCGAAGGCGGAGGGGCAAGACCCGGTGGCGGTGGAATCGTAATGGGGAAGAATGGCGGGTGTTGTGGATGTGGACCGGAGCCGAAGGGATTCAACGGGTGGGAGGATGGATGGAAGAATGACATTGCGCTAATATATCAGGAAAAAGTATCGGATCAATCAGTAATGTCTCGTATATTTTACAAAGTGAAATCGATACGGATGGAGATGATTGGCTAGCGACGTTGAGCATGGGAGGAACCAACGGAAGAACTGGGTTGGGCCGGGTTTGTTTACATTGCTCCGGAATAGGGTTGTGCAAAACAAGGCACAGTCAAAATCCTTAACAACGGCGTAGACTATGCTTGCAGATATAGAGTTTATGTTAAACGATGTAACTATTATTTACTGTATATTACAAGGTACGCGCCTACGGCGATGACGAGACAGCTACCACCTCCTCCTTCTCTTTCAACTTGTTCAGAACCTCGTTCGTAACATTGGCACCGTTTGGCAATTCTTCCTGCACAAGTTCCGCACCCGCGGGTAGTTCTTCCACAAATTTGTTCAAGTCGAACTCCTTGTTCGCGTTCTCCCAAGCATAATATCTCTCCAGCAACACCGTTTGGATATTCCGCATACTCCGCCGCACAAGTTTTAACGGCTCATCATACTTTTGCGCGACGTTGTCGATCATGTTTGGTCGAATAGCAATTCTTAATGCAGACATCTCCGTCCGTAGGATATTCAACTCCTTCAAGCACACGTACCACAACACATGCAAATCCTCGTATCCTTTCCGCCTTAATTCCGGAATCTCCCACGACCGTCCCAATTGGTCGTATACTTGTGGGTGAGTCAAGCATCTGTCCTTGTTCCGGTAAAACTGCCACAGCGGATGGTCATCAGGCGTAACGACACTAGCTGGCGACGGTGTAATCGGCGCCCGCGGCTGCAAATCGACATGTTCACCTTTCTTAGACGAAACAAGCACCTCGACACTCTTATCCGCGGGTCCAGAGGAGCGCGGCTTGCGCAGCAGATGTCGTCGATAATCCTCTTCAAACTTGGCTTTGTTCGACAAATACCGTTTCTCCGCCTCTTTTTCCTTCTCCGCAATTTGCTGACTATCGGCGCCACTGAGAGCTTCTGTCTCATTCTTGACGTCTGATGTCTTGAGAGCGGCGCGGGTTTGTCGTTTCTCCCGTTGCTGTGCGCTGTACGTGGATCGTTGTGCGTCGATAAGCGCAGCGATCTCTTGGTTGCCTGCATCCACCGGTGGTCGTCGCGCGCTGAAATTTGAGGTGGACGAAAACGATCGGGCGGGAATAGTGACAGATGACAAGCTTACGGCCGCAGCTGCGACTGCTTGCCGGCAGCTGTTAGGGCAGAGTAATGGTGTTCGCAACATAACTGAGAAACGCATGAGCGGTCGACACACGAAACTTGTCTGCTGCTCAGATTATACAAATCAATTGAATGACGGAGTGGCCCTTCTGTTGCAATCTATAGAAGAATGATTGACTTGTCGACATATAATTGGAAGCGGCGTCGTTGTTTGAATTGGAAGCGTCAAATGTTTCGGTTTGTCAAATTTTCGCGATTGGGCAACTACACAATTGCCCAGGCGTTAGTCCCGACAATCGTACCCTGCCATTACAACTTTGTAATGGCATCACCACCATTGCAGTTATGAGGACAAAATTAAAAAATTATATTAATCATATCCACTATTGCAGATACCGGTAATATTTTGTTTTCAAATGGAAAACTGAAAAGGTGGAATTTTAGTGAAAATCGGGGGTACAATTGGTCCTTCACTATGGGGGATGAAACTTTTGGCGGCAAAATGTTACCCTACCTTTCAAATACGTTGCCCTACCTTTGAAATTAGTTTAGCTGTATGAGGAAATAACATAACACAGTGCACCATAAAGCGTCATCTAATAATTAGCACACATGTCGATATTACATTTCACCATGGCTCGTCGGAGTAAGGTATCTAACAGAGCCGTATATCAGTGGAAGAAAGTAAGCTTTGAAGAGATTTGACAGAGTAAGTCAGGCCGCTCAACGCGTTGCCGAGGCCGTGCCGTCGCCGTGGTCAAGTTTCTGAGTCTCGTAGTGGTCAAAATGCTGAAAACACACTGCAGTCGCCTAAGCCAGTCTGGAATCGACAATGCTTTGAATCCTTTGAGTTTTTGCCTAGAAACTGATAAGAGTTTAAAATATGCAACAGCGGCCGGGCGGACCTGAACGGTCGATACAAAGATTCAAAGCGAAGTTTCGAAACGTAGACGCGTCCATAAAACAGCTCACGGCTCTCACACTGCACAAAGGCTGAGATATCAACTGCCTGTTTGTCTGACGGAAATTTGACGCAGAAGAACCAGGAGCAGGACCGGAGCCAGGCATCTAATTGGTTTCGTGTTTGCGCTTCGTTTGTCTGGCGTTCTTTGTAGATATATAGTTATTGGCTAGGAGCCAGTCAGAACATGACGCTAGTATTACGGCAGCAAATATTCTCATCCCTAATGATTCTGGATATGAATTAGGTCCTTATGTACATTCAAACCTGTTAAGAGTAAACGCAAACGAATGAAGTCTTTGGAGCTACCTACCTGCGGAGCTTTCTGCTTTCACTCCCGCCTCTGCTTGAATCATCCACTTCCTCCTCTAGATTAGTCCGCTCTCTCTGCGCCTCGTCGTGTTTGGAGCAAACTCGGCTCGTCCAATGCTCGACGACCGGCATCACCATAACTACAGCCGATGACGCTTGCGCAAATTCTCAACCAGAGCAGCTTTTTTTTCCATTCATCGTCGACCCAAACTGACCAGCACTGTAGGTCACCACGCCATCCTCTTTCTTGACTTGCTTATTTCCCGGGAGGTCGAAGATGCAGAATTGTTGTTGCAACGGATAAAGTGTGCCAAGACGATCAAAAAATCAGCAACGAAAAATAGGAAAGATAATTATTGATATAGAAGAAGAATGTAAAGTTTTGGATGTCGGGATCGTGGTTATTGCCATTGAGTGAATATCAATGCCAGCCCCTCCTTTTAGAAAGAGAGGCGTCTTCTGGGCGGAATTGTGGTAATGCTGTGGAAGGAACTGAGGACATTTCACGCTTCAAGGCACTATTCTCGTTCTGGGTACGGATAATTTTGTATGTAAACCTATTACCAAGGCTATCTCAGCAGAACCACTCGGATCGCCCAAAAGCGACCATCCTGAACTCTAATATTTCAGGGGGGGGAAGGGGAGGTTATATTTGGAAGTTGAGAACGTGGCCATAACTATGACTCCGAAACAGAAATAGCCATGTCTGCGGTAGTTCTTTAACAAGGTCATTCATTCAGTTAGGCTATAGCATTGAAAATGGCGAGTAGCGAGAAAAATGAAGATTTTATTGCTTATGCGAAAACGCTGAAGGGCATCCCTTGGTGTGAAGATTATGAGAGGATGATTTCAGGAATGCTGTGAGTGCTAAAATAATGCTGCCTTTTGAAACAAATATATTTACGTTAGCAGATACAATTCTTTTGTTCCAGAATTGGTTACTGAGAGGATTCGAGCTCGGCAAAGAGTGACGAAGTACAACGCATATTTTCCAGAAGATGCAACGGCAGAATCGATTACGAACGAGCGCGAAACTATGCTGCGAAATATTATAGGCAAGCTCGGGAAGAACCCGTACATCGAGCCTCCGTTCTACGTCGACTACGGCTGTAATATTTCTATCGGAGATGACTTCTACGCAAATTTCAAGTAAGCCATATTATATGATTTGCTGATGGCATAAACCTGACTCGAATGCTAGCACCACGTTTCTCGACTGCAGCCTTGTGACAATTGGTGATCGTGTGAAGTTCGGACCTGGGGTAAGCATATTCTCAGCAACACACCCGACGAGTATTCAGTCTCGCCGAGATGGCATTGAGTATGCGAAGTCAATCTCAATTGGTAGCGATTGCTGGATCGGGGGGAACGTGTCAATATTGCCAGGAGTGACTATTGGCGAAGGGTGCACGATCGGCGCCGGATCGGTGGTCACAAAAGACATCCCGTCTTTCTCGGTTGCCATTGGTTCGCCTGCACGTGTGGTAAAGAAACTTGAGCCGGTTCCAGAATTGAACTAGTTGGGTTTGCATGGCAGGATGATACACTTTTTTTTAGCTTATGTATCTGCTCTAGTCGATGTTATGCTGCATTGTATTGTCTGAAGTGTTTTGTGTTACTATATCTGTCATTGATGTAAGGCAGTTCAACGGGACTAGTGGTTATTTCGTAAATGCGGCGACTAATCGAACACTAGAAGTATTGAGTAGGGGGTCGTAAACTCCTTTGGATAACATCATTTGACGCGACTCCATTGAAGTAGGACATCCAGTTTTAATCGAACTTGGCTATCAAAACTGTCCGTTTGTCTATGCCAGATCCCAATGTCTAACAGATCGCTCCGCAGTCCAGAAACAAGTCACGCATCAGATTTACATTGCAACTCCGGGCATCGGAAGTTGCACAAGGAACGAGGCTTATTGGGTCTCAGAAGGCATTCAATGAACAGTTTACCCATAAGTACAAGATTAATAAGTATAAAATAAAGTTATCCCAATCAAGAGCTGAGAGTCACGTGTATTTCTAGGCGATACGTGTGGCGACGTCGCCTTGTCGGCGATATCATGTCCAGCCCTAGGTTCGAGTAATGTTGGCAACAGAGCGATAAGGATCCTCAAAATAACCGAGGTGGAGTAGCAGTACCAGACCAATAGTACTGAACCAGAGAGATAACTCCAGCTCCTGTTTGAATAAATCAATATTTCGTCTAGAGCATGGCACGACTACTAATCTGATTGTAATAGATCAGGCATTTAATTGCATCTCAGAATGCTGAGGATAATAGCAGGGTGATTCCAGTGGGGTCTTCAACATGACTAAACCTCCCAACGTGGCTACAGTTTGTTCCTATTTCTCGACGACTCAGTCGTTTTGTCGGATTCGTCCGGGAGTGTTTTGGCCGGGGCAAAAAAGTCGCGCCAGCTTCGCCCCAAGGTGGCAACTTCAGCTAAAGTTTCTTGCACGGCAACTCAACATTGCTTTGCCCATATTGGATTGTACGCTATGTATTTGATTAATGAAATGACATGTGTAATATCCAGTCATGCCACAGCTGCGGACAGTAAGTGGCAGCCGTTTCACCACATTTGTGAAGGATGTTGGGACTGGGGACATTATTAGAATTCCGAAAATCATCCGACGAGAACGGTTGTCCTTACAAAGGTAATACGTATATCGCGAGTGTTAGAAACAACCGCGGCAATAAACAGCAACACAATTACATGGGCAATAAGTTACGACATTTCATCAGCGTCATCGATGTTGGGGAAGAAGCCAAAAAATGTAGATTTCATTTAATGTTCAAAATCTACAATGGATCTCGGGCAATGTATTACGTGTAAAGAAGTACAGGGACCAGCCGAGGTTGAATAAAACTAGTGTATTGATTAGCCATTCATTAGTCACAAACCAACAATTCATTCGACCCTGACGGCCAGATGGAAAAATAAAGTTCAGGGGTGCAGATCCACTTCGATACAGATCTGATTCTTTTGTTAGTACTCTTTAAGTTAGTCGCAAAAAGATGGCCCGGTGCCTTTTCGCTCGAATATGCTACAGATTGCGAGAAACATATATGAAAAGTGCCAGAGAGCACTCAGCAGTGGAAAAAAAGACAATTCGACTGACCGTAGGATTGGATAGAAGGGGTTAGGGCATGTCTTGGCCTTGGGCCCCAACTTCTAGTAGGGGGGTTAACCAGAGACTTCGATAATGGACCTGGACACGCCACAGTGCCATTCCCGCAGCATATCTCAAATCAGACTACGACTATGGCCTGACTAGAACAACTGCAGAGAAGTGCAGACGAATTGTCACATGTTAGCGTAGTCGGCTGCAGACGGCTGGGCTGGCAGAAACCGCGGCTACTTTTAGTGGTGCGGAACGCCTTGTTGGGTGCCCTGAGTTGCCCCTGACGTGGCGGCGAGTTTTCGCATATACATTGTACCGTTTGCGGTGGTTATGTGACGCAATGCTACCACTTACACCACAACTGCTATTATTTAGGATTTGTCCCAACAGTGTCTTCGGGAAAGCAATGTTGTTGGGGTCCGAATGCGAGCCGCACGTCTTAATCTGCTTATATACAATTGAAGTTGCCTCGACCTTTTTTTTTTTGTGCTCATCAGTTACTACTCACCTCTTGAATCATAGTGCAGTTTGCTAATAGATAGCAAAACAATGACTGCCAGTGCTGAGACAACGTCCGCGGAGCCTGTCGTCGATTCGGCTCGCGCCAGGCCATCCAGATCAAGCTCAACCTCGCCGTCTCGTTCCGCTGGTAGTGCTTCGTCGATTGCGAAGCAAGCGTCGCCTACATTCGTCCACATCTCCGAGCAACCGTTCACTCTCCAGAACTGGTACAAGCACATCAGCTGGCTCAATGTCACCCTGATCATCATCATCCCTGTCATTGGCTGCACTACCGCTGTTTTCACTCCTTTACAACCAAAGACCGCCATCCTTGCATTTGTCTACTACGCCCTGACGGGTCTCGGTATCACTGCGGGTATATACTGATATTATTCTGCAATATATGATTAGAGTGAACTAACAGATCAGGTTATCACCGTCTCTGGTCCCACCGTGCTTACAGTGCCCGTCTTCCTCTGCGTATTCTGCTCGCTGCTTTCGGCGGCGGTGCTGTTGAGGGTTCCATTCGATGGTGGTCCGCTGGTCACCGTGTTCATCACAGATTCACCGACACTGATAGGGACCCTTACTCTGTCCGCAAAGGCATTCTATATTCTCACATCGGCTGGATGGTACTTGTCCACAACCCCAAGAAGTCTGGCCGGGTCGATATCACTGACTTGAACGCTGACCCTGTCGTGAGATGGCAGCACAAGAACTACATTCTCGTCCTTCTGACTATGGGCTTCCTGTTCCCCATGTTAATTGCCGGCCTTGGATGGGGTGACTGGAAGGGTGGTCTCATCTGGGCTGGTATTGTCCGTTTGACAGTTGTCCACCATGCCACTTTTTGTGTCAACTCGCTCGCTCACTGGCTCGGTGATCAGCCTTTCGACGACCGCCGATCTCCGCGTGACCACTTCTTGACCGCCATCGTTACTTTCGGCGAGGGCTATCACAACTTCCACCATGAGTTCCCCTCTGATTATCGTAATGCCATCAGATGGTATCAGTACGACCCCACTAAGTGGCTCATCTGGTTCCTCAAGAAGATCGGCCTTGCTTACGACCTTAAGACCTTCTCTCAAAATGCCATCCAGCAAGGCCTCGTCCAGCAGAGGCAGAAGAAGCTTGACAGGTGGCGCGCACGTCTTAACTGGGGTGTTCCTCTCGAGCAGCTCCCGGTCATGGACTTTGATGAGTACCAGGAGCAGGCCAAGACGCGTGCGCTCGTCCTCATTGCCGGTGTTGTCCATGATGTCACCAACTTTATTGAGCAGCATCCTGGTGGAAAGGCTCTGATCCAGTCCGGTATTGGCAAGGATGCTACCGCTGTCTTCAATGGCGGTGTCTACGACCACTCCAATGCTGCCCACAACTTGCTCGGTACTATGCGTGTTGGTGTCATCCGCGGCGGTATGGAAGTCGAGGTCTGGAAGATGGCTCAGCGAGAGAATAAGGAGTCAACGATCAAGTTCGATTCGAATAATGCCAACATCGTCCGCGCAGGCTCTCAGGCTACCCGGATACAAGCTCCCATCCAGGGCGCTGGTGCCGCGTAGTTGTTCCATTTGCTCTTTTACTTTCTTTGCAGGTTTGGGTTTAAATTCATTGGGTTTATGAATAGGTAATGCAGTTTACAATTTTTTCTTTCATCTATGTACATGTCCGCTTCACGCATACTTCATTTGTTTAAGGAATAGAATTTACATGTCTATATATGTATTCCGGTCGTAGTCTTGTTATAGGTAGCTAAAATAATACGATGGTTTCTTTGTTTACTACTGTCTACATGACTTTTTTAATACGATTAATCAAAAGAGTAAAATCAAATACGTTCGGGTCATTATCAGGTAAATAAAACTGGCTGTTTGTCCAAATTGATAACGGAATTCGGCAAGGATGCACCGACACATTAAACTCATAGACATATATATGTATATATTGTCTATCTGCAACCTTCCATCCAATCTAGGCGTTTGTCCAACTCCTACTGGCATCCCCCCTGTCTCAAAACTATCTAGATCAGGGGCCATTATTATTCAATATTCATGAGCCTCCAACCCAAGAAAAATGTATTATTATCCTCGAAATCGTACTATTCTCTTGTAGCGACACAGTCCGTTTTTGCAACTTGTTATTCATATGCTAACTAAAACTAGAGGCTAAAAAAACCAATAGCGGATTACAAAGGGACAATATGGAAGAGTTTTTACATGGTATATTTTAGTATTGTATATGTGAATGGGAATTGGGGCGAGTTTTTTTGCAGCTGATAATATTATGTGACAGGCTATATCACTCTCAACCAATAGATATACTAAAAATAAATGGGGGGGGCGGGCCGCCCCCCCCCCCCCCCCACCCCAAACTACAAGTGCAGGGGAGTTTGGGGCAGGGAGGAGAGG